>NC_068445.1:27306750-27474250 GCF_023373465.1 Oncorhynchus keta
CCCGTCGCTGTGGCGATGGGGGCCCCACAGGGGTGTATGTATGTGTTTGTGTGTATATGTGTTTACCCCCTTGTCCTCCCAGCCTGTAGCAGCCTGACCTCAGACCAGGGCTGGCTGCACCCTGCAGACCCCATGCTGATCTTTTCCAGCCGCTGCAACCTATCTGGCTCACTGAGATGGAGAGGGGGTGAAAGACAAAAGGAAAGAGGGTGAGGGAATTGAGGGAGTGAGAGAGATGGTGAGGAGGGAGAGCAATATTGATAGGGAGAAAGAGAGGGAGTGACGGGAAGGTAGAAAGAGAGGGAGAGACAGGAAGGGAGAGAGGGGGAGGATGAACTCAAAGACCCCAATATATATAGTAGGAAGAGAGACGGAGTGAGAAATGAAGAGGAGGAGTTGAGGGAGATGGAAGAGAGAAATAGGTGACACAGACCTGGGGAGAGTGAGAGGAGGGCAGACAGAGAGAAATGGAGTGAGTGAGGGAGGGCAGACAGAAAGTAATGGAGTGAGGGAGGGCAGACAGAGATAAATGGAGTGAGGGATGGCAGACAGAAAGTAACGGAGTGAGGGAGGGCAGACAGAGAAATGGAGTGAGGGAGGGCAGACAGAAAGAAATGGAGTGAGGGAGGGCAGGCGGAAAGAAATGGAGTGAGGGAGGGCAGGCGGAAAGAAATGGAGTGAGGGAGGGCAGACATAAAGACATGGAGTGAGGGAGGGTAGACTGAAAGACATGGAGTGAGGGAGGGCAGATTGAAAGAAATGGAGTGAGCGAGGGCAGACAGAAATAAATGGAGTGAGGGAGGGCAGGCGGAAAGAAATGGAGTGAGGGAGGGCAGACATAAAGAAATGGAGTGAGGGAGGGTAGACTGAAAGACATGGAGTGAGGGAGGACAGATTGAAAGAAATGGAGTGAGCGAGGGCAGACAGAAATAAATGGAGTGAGGGAGGGCAGACAGAAAATAATGGAGTGAGGGAGGGCAGACAGAAAGAAATGGAGTGAGGGAGGGCAGACAGAAAGAAATGGAGTGAGGGAGGGCAGACAGAAAGAAATGGAGTGAGGGAGGGCAGACAGAAAGACATGGAGTGAGGGAGGGCAGACAGAAAGACATGGAGTGAGGGAGGGTAGACAGAAAGACATGGAGTGAGGGAGGGTAGACAGAAAGACATGGAGTGAGGGAGGGTAGACAGAAAGACATGGAGTGAGGGAGGGCAGACAGAAAGACATGGAGTGAGGGAGGGCAGACAGAAAGACATGGAGTGAGGGAGGGCAGACAGAAAGAAATGGAGTGAGGGAGGGCAGACAGAAAGACATGGAGTGAGGGAGGGCAGACAGAAAGACATGGAGTGAGGGAGGGCAGACAGAAAGACATGGAGTGAGGGAGGGCAGACAGAAAGAAATGGAGTGAGGGAGGGCAGATTGAAAGAAATGGAGTGAGCGAGGGCAGACAGAAATAAATGGAGTGAGGGAGGGCAGACAGAAAATAATGGAGTGAGGGAGGGCAGACAGAAAGAAATGGAGTGAGGGAGGGCAGACAGAAAGAAATGGAGTGAGGGAGGGCAGACAGAAAGAAATGGAGTGAGGGAGGGCAGACAGAAAGACATGGAGTGAGGGAGGGCAGACAGAAAGACATGGAGTGAGGGAGGGTAGACAGAAAGACATGGAGTGAGGGAGGGTAGACAGAAAGACATGGAGTGAGGGAGGGTAGACAGAAAGACATGGATTGAGGGAGGGTAGACAGAAAGACATGGAGTGAGGGAGGGCAGACAGAAAGACATGGAGTGAGGGAGGGCAGACAGAAAGACATGGAGTGAGGGAGGGCAGACAGAAAGACATGGAGTGAGGGAGGGCAGACAGAAAGAAATGGAGTGAGGGAGGGCAGACACAAAGACATGGAGTGAGGGAGGGCAGACAGAAAGACATGGAGTGAGGGAGGGCAGACAGAAAGAAATGGAGTGAGGGAGGGTAGACAGAAAGACATGGAGTGAGGGAGGGCAGACAGAAAGACATGGAGTGAGGGAGGGCAGACAGAAAGAAATGGAGTGAGGGAGGGTAGACAGAAAGACATGGAGTGAGGGAGGGTAGACAGAAAGACATGGAGTGAGGGAGGGTAGACGGAAAGACATGGAGTGAGGGAGGGTAGACAGAAAGACATGGAGTGAGGGAGAGCAAAGAATTGTCTTGCACATAGGTTCTGAGAGTTAGATAAGGCTGCACCAGCAGTCAACAATTCCACCATCAATCTCCTACCTAGCTCTCCCTCTGCTTTCCTCTCTTTTCTCTCTCCTTTTCTTTCTCCCACAATCCCTGTATTTGTAATAGACCCTATCCTGTACCGCCTTCTTTCCCTCCCTCCCTCCCTCCCTCCCTCAGCACATAGACACACTGACTCGTAGCATATGGAACAGTATATCTGGGAGATTATTTTTTGTGCCTATTAAGCAGTCTCTTTCTTTCCTGAAAAAGGAGAGAGAAAGGCAAACTGTTATTATTATGATATTTTACCAGCACTGAGCCCAGGTCAGGCTCATAGTGGGAGGAGACCTAGACCGTTGGTAGCCGGGAGGAGTGAGTTAGTTATTTTGTGCTCGCCCCCTCCTGCTAAGCTCTTAAACCTGCTGCTTCTACACATCAAAAAATCAATAAAGCGTCTCTTTAAAAGCGGCCTGAGAAATAATGGATGAGAGAGACCGAAATGCAGATGGATACCTCCCATCGGTTACCTTTCCACCTCCGTTCTACCTCTTTTTACCCCCTCATCCTCTCTCTTCCTCCTCTCCCTCCCTCTTCTGCTATCCCTCTCTCTCTTCCTCCTCTACCTCACCCTCCCTCTTCTGCTACTACCTACCCCTCTCTCTCTGTCTCTCTCTCTCTCTCTCTCTCTCTCTCTCTCTCTCTCTCTCTCTCTCTCTCTCTCTCTCTCTCTCTCTCTCTCTCCTCTACCTCTCTCTCTCTCTCTCTCTCTCTCTCTCTCTCTCTCTCTACCTCTCTCTCTCTCTCTCTCTCTCTCTCTCTCTCTCTCCCTCTACCTCTCTCTCTCTCTCTCTCTCTCTCTCTCTCTCTCTCTCTCTCTCTACCTCTCTCTCTCTCTCTCTCTCTCTCTGTGCGCGCGCCTGGGAAGCGTTTAAGGGGGGGCCAACCTGTAAAGTTAACACATTCAGTTTGTCCCCTATTAAAACGCTGTGTTCCAGCCTCCGCTGTGCTGAGGTCTATCTACTTATGAACCGTGATTTGTGTGCCAGGATTCAATTCCTTAAATTTGTCATTCCCTCCCTGTGGGAGAGGGCCCTGTTTTTAATTAATTTATGTTGAATGACATTCGCTGTGTGTTTCTGTCTGTGTGTGGCGCTCACATTATTTGGGGTGTGTGTGGCAGTCGGCAACCCAGCAGTGTCTCATGGGTGCGGCCGGTGTGTGTGTGAATGTTGTCTATGTGTGTGTGACCTACTGTGCTGTACTATGTTGTACTATGCTGTGTGGACGTTTCCTTTGTTCTGCTGTGTGTGTTGCTGGTCGTCGACTGCTCCATCCGGGGTTAACATTACCATTGTCTGCTACGCAATGTAGCGAGCCGCCCTGCAGAGAGAGAGAGCGCTATATTGAGTCTTGTTTCTCTGTGCTGTATGACAGTGCTCACAGTGTTTCTCTGTGCTGTATGACAGTGCTCATAGTGTTTCTCTGTGCTGTATGACAGTACTCATAGTGTTTCTCTGTGCTGTATGACAGTGCTCACAGTGTTTCTCTGTGCTGTATGACAGTGCTCATAGTGTTTCTCTGTGCTGTATGACAGTGCTCACAGTGTTTCTCTGTGCTGTATGACAGTGCTCATAGTGTTTCTCTGTTCTGTATGACAGTGCTCATAGTGTTTCTCTGTGCTGTATGACCGTGCTCACAGTGTTTCTCTGTGCTGTATGACAGTGCTCATAGTGTTTCTCTGTGCTGTATGACAGTGCTCACAGTGTTTCTCTGTGCTGTATGACAGTGCTCATAGTGTTTCTCTGTGCTGTATGACAGTGCTCATAGTGTTTCTCTGTTCTGTATGACAGTGCTCATAGTGTTTCTCTGTGCTGTATGACCGTGCTCACAGTGTTTCTCTGTGCTGTATGACAGTGCTCATAGTGTTTCTCTGTGCTGTATGACAGTGCTCACAGTGTTTCTCTGTGCTGTATGACAGTGCTCATAGTGTTTCTCTGTGCTGTATGACAGTGCTCATAGTGTTTCTCTGTTCTGTATGACAGTGCTCATAGTGTTTCTCTGTGCTGTATGACCGTGCTCACAGTGTTTCTCTGTGCTGTATGACAGTGCTCATAGTGTTTCTCTGTGCTGTATGACAGTGCTCACAGTGTTTCTCTGTGCTGTATGACGGTGCTCACAGTGTTTCTCTGTGCTGTATGACCGTGCTCACAGTGTTTCTCTGTGCTGTATGACAGTGCTCATAGTGTTTCTCTGTGCTGTATGACCGTGCTCACAGTGTTTCTCGGTGCTGTATGACAGTGCTCACAGTGTTTCTCTGTGCTGTATGACAGTGCTCATAGTGTTTCTCTGTGCTGTATGACAGTGCTCATAGTGTTTCTCTGTTCTGTATGACAGTGCTCACAGTGTTTCTCTGTGCTGTATGACAGTGCTCATAGTGTTTCTCTGTGCTGTATGACAGTGCTCATAGTGTCTGTTGTTTGAGCTCCATGGTACATCACCAGCTGATGGACACTTGCTGCATATCGTGGGGAACCAGTCCCCCACAACCTCCTATGGTGTTGTGCACTGCACAGATTCTATGTGAGCATGTGTCTCTCACAGTGGTTTATCTACATTGAAATGTGGCTGTGTGTGTGTGCTTGTGAGTATGTGTGTGCGTGTACGTCGTGTGCGTTGTGACTTCAGCGAGTCCACAGTGCCTTATCGACAGGTTTATGAGTCCTTTTCAGTGTGTTTTTCTCAGAAGTTTTTCTCAGAAGGCGAATTAAGATGCAGAGTCACTGATAGACTGAGTCATCCTGACAGCAGCAGGGAGGGAGAGGGCTGAGCGACTGTACACACTGATCCCCATCTATTGATCTTTATTTCCCCTATTACTCTCACTCTCCAGCTCTCTCTCTCTCTCTCTCTCTCTCTCTCTCTCTCTCTCTCTCTCTCTCTAGCTTTTTACATTCGTTACAATGAAGTCATTTTTGTGCTTTTAATGATGCAACTATTGGGCCTATAAAAGTATTTTAAAATAAAACATCTCTCACACACCAGCCTGCTGTCCTCAATCCCACCTGGTCCATGCACAATGAGAACATCATGAGAGGTGGTGGTGTGATTCAGTGTATTGGACCAGTCAGCCCAGTAGCAGCAGCAGTATATAGCAGCAGTATATAGCAGCAGTCAATAGCATCAGCAGTATATAGCAGCAGTAAATAGCAGCAGCTGTATATAGCAGCAGCAGTATATAGCAGCAGTAAATAGCAGCAGCTGTATATAGCAGCAGCAGTCAATAGCAGCAGTATATAGCAGCAGCAGGATATAGCAGCAGCAGTATATAGCAGCAGTAAATAGCAGCAGCTGTATATAGCAGCAGCAGTCAATAGCAGCAGTATATAGCAGCAGCAGGATATAGCAGCAGGATATAGCAGCAGCAGGATATAGCAGCAGTAAATAGCAGCAGCTGTATATAGCAGCAGCAGTCAATAGCAGCAGTATATAGCAGCAGCAGTATATAGTAGCAGCAGGATATAGCAGCAGGATATAGCAGCAGGATATAGCAGCAGCAGTATATAGCAGCAGTCAACAGCAGCAGCAGTATATAGCAGCAGTAAATAGCAGCAGCTGTATATAGCAGCAGCAGTCAATAGCAGCAGTATATAGCAGCAGCAGTATATAGCAGCAGCAGGATATAGCAGCAGCAGGATATAGCAGCAGCAGGATATAGCGGCAGCAGTATATAGCAACAAGAGTCAATAGCAGCAGCAGGATATAGCAGCAGCAGTATATAGCGGCAGCAGTATATAGCAGCAGCAGTATATAGCGGCAGCAGTCAATAGCAGCAGCAGGATATAGCAGCAGCAGTATATAGCAGCAGCAGTCAATAGCAGCAGCAGGATATAGCAGCAGCAGTATATAGCAGCAGCAGTATATAGCAGCAGCAGTATATAGCGGCAGCAGTCAATAGCAGCAGCAGGATATAGCAGCAGCAGTATATAGCGGCAGCAGTATATAGCGGCAGCAGGATATAACAGCAGCAGTATATAGCAGCAGGATATAGCAGCAGCAGTATATAGCGGCAGCAGTCAATAGCAGCAGCAGTATATAGCGGCAGCAGTCAATAGCAGCAGCAGGATATAGCGGCAGCAGTATATAGCGGCAGCAGTATATAGCGGCAGCAGGATATAACAGCAGCAGTATATAGCAGCAGGATATAGCAGCAGCAGTATATAGCGGCAGCAGTCAATAGCAGCAGCAGGATATAGCAGCAGCAGCAGGATATAGCAGCAGCAGTATATAGCGGCAGCAGTATATAGCAGCAGCAGACAATAGCAGCAGCAGGATATAGCGGCAGCAGTATATAGCAGCAGCAGTATATAGCAGCAGCAGTATATAGCGGCAGCAGTCAATAGCAGCAGCAGGATATAGCAGCAGCAGTATATAGCGGCAGCAGTATATAGCGGCAGCAGGATATAGCGGCAGCAGTATATAGCGGCAGCAGGATATAGCAGCAGCAGTATATAACAGCAGCAGTATATAGCAGCAGCAGTATATAACAGCAGCAGTATATAACAGCAGCAGTATATAACAGCAGCAGTATATAACAGCAGCAGTATATAACAGCAGCAGTATATAGCAGCAGCAGTCTATAGCAGCAGCAGTATATAGCAGCAGCAGTCAATAGCAGCAGCAGTATATAGCAGCAGTCAATAGCAGCAGCAGTCAATAGCAGCAGCAGTATATAGCAGCAGTCAATAGCAGCAGCAGTATATAGCAGCAGCAGTCAATAGCAGCAGCAGTATATAGCAGCAGTCAATAGCAGCAGCAGTATATAGCAGCAGTCAATAGCATCAGCAGCAGTATATAGCAGCAGCAGTCTATAGCAGCAGCAGTATATAGCAGCAGCAGTCAATAGCAGCAGCAGTATATAGCAGCAGTCAATAGCAGCAGCAGTCAATAGCAGCAGCAGTATATAGCAGCAGTCAATAGCAGCAGCAGTATATAGCAGCAGCAGTCAATAGCAGCAGCAGTATATAGCAGCAGTCAATAGTAGCAGCAGGATATAGCAGCAGGATATAGCAGCAGGATATAGCAGCAGCAGGATATAGCAGCAGCAGTATATAGCAGCAGTCAACAGCAGCAGCAGTATATAGCAGCAGTAAATAGCAGCAGCTGTATATAGCAGCAGCAGTCAATAGCAGCAGTATATAGCAGCAGCAGTATATAGCAGCAGCAGGATATAGCAGCAGCAGTATATAGCAGCAGCAGGATATAGCAGCAGCAGTATATAGCAGCAGCAGTATATAGCAGCAGCAGTATATAGCAGCAGCAGTATATAGCAGCAGCAGTATATAGCAGCAGCAGGATATAGCAGCAGCAGGATATAGCAGCAGCAGGATATAGCAGCAGCAGTATATAGGAGCAGCAGTATATAGCAGCAGCAGTATATAGCAGCAGCAGGATATAGCAGCAGGATATAGCAGCAGCAAATAGCAGCAGGATATAGCAGCATATAGCAGCAGGATAGCAGCAGCAGTATATAGCAGCAGCAGTATATAGCAGCATATAGCAGCAGTATATAGCAGCAGCAGGATATAGCAGCAGCATATAGCAGCAGCAGTATATAGCGGCAGCAGGATATAGCAGCATCATATAGCAGCAGCAGTATATAGCGGCAGCAGTATATAGCAGCAGCAGGATATAGCAGCGGTATATAGCAGCGGTATATAGCAGCGGTATATAGGAGCAGTATATAGCAGCAGCAGGATATAGCAGCAGCATATAGCAGCAGCAGTATATAGCGGCAGCAGTATATAGCAGCAGTATATAGCAGCAGCAGGATATAGCAGCAGCATATAGCAGCAGCAGTATATAGCGGCAGCAGTCAATAGCAGCAGCAGTATATTGCAGTAGCAGTATATAGCAGCAGCAGTATATATATAGCAGCAGTATATAGCAGCAGCAGGATATAGCAGGATATAGCAGCAGGATATAGCAGCAGCAGTATAAAGCAGCAGCAGGATATAGCGGCAGCAGTATGTAGCGGCAGCAGTCAATAGCAGCAGCAGGATATAGCAGCAGCAGTATATAGCAGTAGCAGTATATATATAGCAGCAGTATATAGCAGCAGCAGGATATAGCAGGATATAGCAGCAGGATATAGCAGCAGCAGTATAAAGCAGCAGGATATAGCAGCAGCAGTATGTAGCGGCAGCAGTCAATAGCAGCAGCAGGATATAGCGGCAGCAGTATATTGCAGCAGCAGTCAATAGCAGCAGCAGGATATAGCGGCAGCAGTCAATAGCAGCAGCAGGATATAGCAGCAGCAGTATATAGAGGCAGCAGTATATTGCAGCAGCAGTCAATAGCAGCAGTAGGATATAGCGGCAGCAGTATATAGCGGCAGCAGTATATAGCAGCAGGATATAGCAGCAGCAGGATATAGCAGCAGGATATAGCAGCAGCAGTATATAGCAGCAGCAGTCAATAGCAGCAGCAGGATATAGCAGCAGCAGGATATAGCAGCAGCAGGATATAGCAGCAGCAGTATATAGCGGCAGCAGGATATAGCGGCAGCAGGATATAGCGGCAGCAGTATATAGCGGCAGCAGGATATAGCAGCAGCATATAGCAGCAGGATATAGCAGCATATAGCAGCAGGATAGCAGCAGCAGCAGGATAGCAGCAGTCAATAGCAGCAGCAGGATATAGCGGCAGCAGTATATAGCGGCAGCAGTATATAGCGGCAGCAGTATATAGCAGCAGCAGTATATAGCGGCAGCAGTTAATAGCAGCAGCAGTCAATAGCAGCAGCAGGATATAGCATCAGCAGTATATAGCGGCAGCAGTATATTGCAGCAGCAGTCAATAGCAGCAGCAGGATATAGCGGCAGCAGTATATAGCGGCAGCAGTATATAGCAGCAGTATATAGCAGCAGGATATAGCAGCAGCAGTATATAGCAGCAGCAGTCAATAGCAGCAGCAGGATATAGCAGCAGCAGGATATAGCAGCAGCAGGATATAGCAGCAGCAGTATATAGCGGCAGCAGGATATAGCGGCAGCAGGATATAGCGGCAGCAGTATATAGCGGCAGCAGGATATAGCAGCAGCAGGATATAGCAGCAGCATATAGCAGCAGGATATAGCAGCATATAGCAGCAGGATAGCAGCAGCAGGATATAGCAGCAGGATAGCAGCAGCAGTATATAGCAGCAGGATATAGCAGCAGCAGTATATAGCAGCAGGATATAGCAGCAGCATATAGCAGCAGCAGTATATAGCGGCAGCAGTCAATAGCGGCAGCAGTCTATAGCAGCAGCAGTCTATAGCAGCAGCAGTATATAGCAGGATATAGCAGCAGGATATAGCAGCAGCAGTATATAGCAGCAGCAGGATATAGCAGCAGCAGGATATAGCAGCAGGATACAGCAGCATATAGCAGCAGGATAGCAGCAGCAGGATATAGCAGCAGCATATAGCAGCAGTATATAGCAGCAGTATATAGCAGCAGGATATAGCAGCAGCATATAGCAGCAGTATATAGCGGCAGCAGTCAATAGCAGCAGCAGTATATAGCAGCAGCAGTATATAGTAGCAGCAGTATATAGCAGCAGTATATAGCGGCAGCAGTATATAGCGGCAGCAGTCAATAGCGGCAGCAGTCAATAGCGGCAGCAGTATATAGCAGCAGTCAATAGCAGCAGCAGGATATAGCGGCAGCAGTCAATAGCAGCAGCAGGATATAGCAGCAGCAGTATATAGCGGCAGCAGTATATTGCAGCAGCAGTCAATAGCAGCAGCAGGATATAGCGGCAGCAGTATATAGCGGCAGCAGTATATAGCAGCAGTATATAGCAGCAGGATATAGCAGCAGCAGTCAATAGCAGCAGCAGGATATAGCAGCAGCAGGATATAGCAGCATCAGGATATAGCAGCAGCAGTATATAGCGGCAGCAGGATATAGCGGCAGCAGGATATAGCGGCAGCAGTATATAGTGGCAGCAGGATATAGCAGCAGCAGGATATAGCAGCAGCATATAGCAGCAGGATATAGCAGCATATAGCAGCAGGATAGAAGCAGCAGGATATAGCAGCAGGATAGCAGCAGCAGTATATAGCAGCAGGATATAGCAGCAGCAGTATATAGCAGCAGGATATAGCAGCAGCAGTATATAGCAGCAGGATATAGCAGCAGCAGTATATAGCAGGATATAGCAGCAGGATATAGCAGCAGCAGTATATAGCAGCAGCAGGATATAGCAGCAGCAGGAAATAGCAGCAGGATACAGCAGCATATAGCAGCAGGATAGCAGCAGCAGTATATAGCAGCAGGATATAGCAGCAGTATATAGCAGCAGGATATAGCAGCAGCATATAGCAGCAGCAGTATATAGCGGCAGCAGTCAATAGCAGCAGCAGTATATAGCAGCAGCAGTATATAGTAGCAGCAGTATATAGCAGCAGCAGGATATAGCAGGATATAGCAGCAGTCAATAGCAGCAGCAGTATATAGCAGCAGCAGTATAAAGCAGCAGGATATAGCAGCAGCAGGATATAGCGGCAGCAGTATGTAGCGGCAGCAGTCAATAGCAGCAGCAGGATATAGCAGCAGCAGTATATAGCGGCAGCAGTATATTGCAGCAGCAGTCAATAGCAGCAGCAGGATATAGCGGCAGCAGTATATAGCGGCAGCAGTATATAGCAGCAGTATATAGCAGCAGGATATAGCAGCAGCAGTATATAGCAGCAGCAGTATATAGCAGCAGGATATAGCAGCAGGATCTAGCAGCAGCAGTATATAGCAGCAGGATATAGCAGCAGCAGTATATAGCAGCAGCAGGATATAGCAGCAGGATATAGCAGCAGGATAGCAGCAGCAGTATATAGCAGCAGCAGTATATAGCAGCAGGATATAGCAGCAGTATATAGCAGCAGGATATAGCAGCAGGATATAGCAGCAGCATATAGCGGCAGCAGTCAATAGCGGCAGCAGTCTATAGCAGCAGCAGTCTATAGCAGCAGCAGTCTATAGCAGCAGCAGTATATAGCAACAGCAGGATATAGCAGCAGCAGGATATAGCAGCAGGATATAGCAGCATATAGCAGCAGGATAGCAGCAGCAGTATATAGCAGCAGGATATAGCAGCAGCATATAGCAGCAGTATATAGCAGCAGGATATAGCAGCAGCATATAGCAGCAGCAGTATATAGTGGCAGCAGTCAATAGCAGCAGCAGTATATAGCAGCAGCAGTATATAGTAGCAGCAGTATATAGCAGCAGTATATAGCAGCAGCAGGATATAGCAGGATATAGCAGCAGTCAATAGCAGCAGCAGTATATAGCAGCAGCAGTCAATAGCAGCAGCAGTATATAGCGGCAGCAGTATATAGCGGCAGCAGTATATAGCGGCAGCAGTCAATAGCAGCAGCAGGATATAGCGGCAGCAGTATATAGCGGCAGCAGTATATAGCAGCAGTATATAGCAGCAGGATATAGCAGCAGCAGTATATAGCAGCAGGATATAGCAGCAGCAGTATATAGCAGCAGGATATAGCAGCAGGATATAGCAGCAGCAGTATATAGCAGCAGGATATAGCAGCAGCAGTATATAGCAGCAGCAGTCAATAGCAGCAGCAGTCAATAGCAGCAGCAGGATATAGCAGCAGGATATAGCAGCAGGATAGCAGCAGCAGTATATAGCAGCAGCAGTATATAGCAGCAGGATATAGCAGCAGCAGTATATAGCAGCAGGATATAGCAGCAGCATATAGCGGCAGCAGTCAATAGCGGCAGCAGTCAATAGCGGCAGCAGTCTATAGCAGCAGCAGTCTATAGCAGCAGCAGTCTATAGCAGCAGCAGTCTATAGCAGCAGCAGTCTATAGCAGCAGCAGGATATAGCAGCAGCAGGATATAGCAGCAGGATATAGCAGCATATAGCAGCAGGATAGCAGCAGCAGTATATAGCAGCAGGATATAGCAGCAGCATATAGCAGCAGTATATAGCAGCAGGATATAGCAGCAGCATATAGCAGCAGCAGTATATAGTGGCAGCAGTCAATAGCAGCAGCAGTATATAGCAGCAGCAGTATATAGTAGCAGCAGTATATAGCAGCAGTATATAGCAGCAGCAGGATATAGCAGGATATAGCAGCAGTCAATAGCAGCAGCAGTATATAGCAGCAGCAGTCAATAGCAGCAGCAGGATATAGCAGCAGCAGTATATAGCGGCAGCAGTATATAGCGGCAGCAGTATATAGCGGCAGCAGTCAATAGCAGCAGCAGGATATAGCGGCAGCAGTATATAGCAGCAGCAGTCAATAGCAGCAGCAGGATATAGCAGCAGCAGTATATAGCGGCAGCAGTCAATAGCAGCAGCAGGATATAGCAGCAGCAGTATATAGCGGCAGCAGTATATAGCAGCAGCAGTCAATAGCAGCAGCAGGATATAGCGGCAGCAGTATATAGCGGCAGCAGTATATAGCGGCAGCAGTCAATAGCAGCAGCAGGATATAGCATCAGCAGTATATAGCGGCAGCAGTATATAGCGGCAGCAGGATATAGCGGCAGCAGTATATAGCGGCAGCAGGATATAGCAGCAGCAGGATATAGCAGCAGCATATAGCAGCAGGATATAGCAGCATATAGCAGCAGGATAGCAGCAGCAGTATATAGCAGCAGTATATAGCAGCAGTATATAGCAGCAGGATAGCAGCAGCAGTATAGCAGCAGCAGTATATAGCAGCAGCAGTATATAGCAGCAGGATATAGCAGCAGCATATAGCAGCAGTATATAGCAGCAGGATATAGCAGCAGCATATAGCAGCAGCAGTATATAGCGGCAGCAGTCAATAGCAGCAGCAGTCAATAGCAGCAGCAGTCTATAGCAGCAGCAGTATATAGCAGTAGCAGTATATAGCAGCAGCAGGATATAGCAGCAGGATATAGCAGCAGAAGGATATAGCAGCAGCAGGATATAGCAGCAGGATATAGCAGCAGGATAGCAGCAGCAGTATATAGCAGCAGGATATAGCAGCAGCATATAGCAGCAGTATATAGCAGCAGCAGGATATAGCAACAGGATATAGCAGCAGCATATAGCAGCAGCAGTATATAGCGGCAGCAGTCAATAGCGGCAGCAGTCAATAGCGGCAGCAGTCAATAGCAGCAGCAGTATATAGCGGCAGCAGTATATAGCGGCAGACAGCATATAGCGGCAGCAGTATATAGCGGCAGCAGTATATAGCGGCAGCAGTATATAGCGGCAGCAGTATATAGCGGCAACAGGATATAGCGGCAGCAGTATATAGCGGCAGCAGTATATAGCGGCAGTATATAGCGGCAGCAGTCAATAGCGGCAGCAGTCAATAGCGGCAGCAGTCAATAGCAGCAGCAGTATATAGCGGCAGCAGTATATAGCGGCAGCAGTATATAGCGGCAGCAGTTTATAGCGGCAGCAGTATATAGCGGCAGCAGGATATAGCAGCAGCAGGTATAGCAGCAGCATATAGCAGCAGGTTTTAGCAGCATATAGCAGCAGGATAGCAGCAGCAGTATATAGCAGCAGTATATAGCAGCAGTATATAGCAAGGATAGCAGCAGCAGTAAATAGCAGCAGCAGTATATAGCAGCAGCAGTATATAGCAGCAGGATATAGCAGCAGCATATAGCAGCAGTATATAGCAGCAGGATATAGCAGCAGCATATAGCAGCAGCAGTATATAGCGGCAGCAGTCAATAGCAGCAGCAGTCTATAGCAGCAGCAGTATATAGCAGTAGCAGTATATAGCAGCAGCAGGATATAGCAGCAGGATATAGCAGCAGAAGGATATAGCAGCAGCAGGATATAGCAGCAGGATATAGCAGCAGGATAGCAGCAGCAGTATATAGCAGCAGGATATAGCAGCAGCATATAGCAGCAGTATATAGCAGCAGCAGGATATAGCAACAGGATATAGCAGCAGCATATAGCAGCAGCAGTATATAGCGGCAGCAGTCAATAGCGGCAGCAGTCAATAGCAGCAGCAGTATATAGCGGCAGCAGTATATAGCGGCAGCAGTATATAGCGGCAGCAGTATATAGCGGCAGCAGTATATAGCGGCAGCAGTATATAGCGGCAGCAGTATATAGCGGCAGCAGTATATAGCGGCAGCAGGATATAGCGGCAGCAGTATATAGCGGCAGCAGTATATAGCGGCAGCAGGATATAGCGGCAGCAGGATATAGCGGCAGCAGTATATAGCGGCAGTATATAGCGGCAGTATATAGCAGCAGTATATAGCGGCAGCAGTATATAGCAGCAGCAGCAGGATATAGCAGCAGCAGGATATAGCAGCAGTAAATAGCAGCAGCAGTATATAGCAGCAGCAGGATATAGCAACAGTAAATAGCAGCAGCAGTAAATAGCAGCAGCAGTATATAGCAGCAGCAGGATATAGCAGCAGCAGTATATAGCAGCAGTATATAGCAGAAGGATATAGCAGCAGCAGCATATAGCAGCAGCAGTATATAGCGGCAGCAGTCAATAGCGGCAGCAGTCAATAGCAGCAGCTGTCTATAGCAGCAGCAGTATATAGCGGCAGCAGTATATAGCGGCAGCAGTATATAGCGGCAGCAGTATATAGCGGCAGCAGTATATAGCGGCAGCAGTATATAGCGGCAGCAGTATATAGCGGCAGCAGTATATAGCGGCAGCAGGATATAGCGGCAGCAGTATATAGCGGCAGCAGTATATAGCGGCAGTATATAGCGGCAGCAGTCAATAGCGGCAGCAGTCAATAGCGGCAGCAGTCAATAGCAGCAGCAGTATATAGCGGCAGCAGTATATAGCGGCAGCAGTATATAGCGGCAGCAGGATATAGCGGCAGCAGTATATAGCGGCAGCAGTATATAGCGGCAGTATATAGCGGCAGCAGTCAATAGCGGCAGCAGGATATAGCAGCAGCAGTATATAGCGGCAGCAGTCAATAGCAGCAGCAGGATATAGCAGCAGCAGTATATAGCGGCAGCAGTATATAGCAGCAGCAGTCAATAGCAGCAGCAGGATATAGCGGCAGCAGTATAGCGGCAGCAGTAATATAGCGGCAGCAGTCAATAGCAGCAGCAGGATATAGCATCAGCAGTATATAGCGGCAGCATATAGTGGCAGCAGGATATAGCGGCAGCAGTATATAGCGGCAGCAGGATATAGCAGCAGCAGGATATAGCAGCAGCATATAGCAGCAGGATATAGCAGCATATAGCAGCAGGATAGCAGCAGCAGTATATAGCAGCAGTATATAGCAGCAGTATATAGCAGCAGGATAGCAGCAGCAGTATAGCAGCAGCAGTATATAGCAGCAGCAGTCTATAGCAGCAGCAGGATATAGCAGCAGGATATAGCAGCAGAAGGATATAGCAGCAGCAGGATATAGCAGCAGGATATAGCAGCAGGATAGCAGCAGCAGTATATAGCAGCAGGATATAGCAGCAGCATATAGCAGCAGTATATAGCAGCAGCAGGATATAGCAACAGGATATAGCAGCAGCATATAGCAGCAGCAGTATATAGCGGCAGCAGTCAATAGCGGCAGCAGTCAATAGCGGCAGCAGTCAATAGCGGCAGCAGTATATAGCGGCAGCAGTATATAGCGGCAGCAGTATATAGCGGCAGCAGTATATAGCGGCAGCAGTATAGCAGCAGCAGTATATAGCGGCAGCAGTATATAGCAACAGCAGGATATAGCGGCAGCAGTATATAGCGGCAGCAGTATATAGCGGCAGTATATAGCGGCAGCAGTCAATAGCGGCAGCAGTCAATAGCGGCAGCAGTCAATAGCAGCAGCAGTATATAGCGGCAGCAGTATATAGCGGCAGCAGTATATAGCGGCAGCAGTATATAGCGGCAGCAGTTTATAGCGGCAGCAGTATATAGCGGCAGCAGGATATAGCAGCAGCAGGATATAGCAGCAGCATATAGCAGCAGGATATAGCAGCATATAGCAGCAGGATAGCAGCAGCAGTATATAGCAGCAGTATATAGCAGCAGTATATAGCAGCAGGATATAGCAGCAGTATAGCAGCAGCAGTATATAGCAGCAGTATATAGCAGCAGGATATAGCAGCAGCATATAGCAGCAGTATATAGCAGCAGGATATAGCAGCAGCATATAGCAGCAGCAGTATATAGCGGCAGCAGTCAATAGCGGCAGCAGTCAATAGCAGCAGCAGTCTATAGCAGCAGCAGTATATAGCAGTAGCAGTATATAGCAGCAGCAGGATATAGCAGCAGGATATAGCAGCAGAAGGATATAGCAGCAGCAGGATATAGCAGCAGGATATAGCAGCAGGATAGCAAGCAGTATATAGCAGCAGGATATAGCAGCAGCATATAGCAGCAGTATATAGCAGCAGCAGGATATAGCAACAGGATATAGCAGCAGCATATAGCAGCAGCAGTATATAGCGGCAGCAGTCAATATAGCGCAGCAGTCAATATAGCGGCAGCAGTCAATAGCGGCAGCAGGATATATAGCGGCAGCAGCATATAGCAGCAGCAGTATATAGCGGCAGCAGTATATAGCAGCAGCAGTATATAGCAGCAGCAGTATATACAGCAGCAGTATAGCAGCAGCAGGATATAGCGGCAGCAGTATATAGCAGCAGCAGTATATAGCAGCAGCAGTATATAGCAGCAGCAGTATATAGCAACAGCAATGGATATAGCAGCAGTATATAGCGCAGCAGTATATAGCAGCAGTATATAGCGGCAGCAGTATATAGCAGCAGCAGCAGGATATAGCAGCAGCAGGATATAGCAGCAGTAAATAGCAGCAGCAGTATATAGCAGCAGGGATATAGCAACAGTAAATAGCAGCAGCAGTATATAGCAGCAGCAGGATATAGCAGCAGCAGTATATAGCAGCAGTATATAGCAGAAGGATATAGCAGCAGCAGCATATAGCAGCAGCAGTATATAGCGGCAGCAGTCAATAGCGGCAGCAGTCAATAGCAGCAGCTGTCTATAGCAGCAGCAGTATATAGCAGCAGCAGTATATACCAGTATATAGCAGCAGCAGGATATAGCAGCAGTCAATAGCAGCAGCAGTATATAGCAGCAGCAGTATATAGCAGCAGCAGGATATAGCAGCAGCAGGATATAGCAGCAGTAGGATATAGCAGCAGCAGGATATAGCAGCAGCAGGATAGCAGCAGCAGTGTATAGCAGCAGGATATAGCAGCAGCATATAGCAGCAGCAGTATATAGCGGCAGCAGTCAATAGCGGCAGCAGTCAATAGCAGCAGCAGTATATAGCAGCAGCAGTATATAGCGGCAACAGTCAATAGCGGCAGCAGTCAATAGCAGCAGCAGTCTATAGCAGCAGCAGTATATAGCAGTAGCAGTATATAGCAGCAGCAGGATATAGCAGCAGGATATAGCAGCAGCAGTATATAGCAGCAGCAGGATATAGCAACAGCAGGATATAGCAGCAGAAGGATATAGCAGCAGCAGGATATAGCAGCAGCGTATAGCAGCAGGATAGCAGCAGCAGTATATAGCAGCAGGATATAGCAGCAGCATATAGCAGCAGGATATAGCAGGATATAGCAGCAGTCAATAGCAGCAGCAGTATATAGCAGCAGCAATATAAAGCAGCAGGATATAACAGCAGCAGTATATAGCGGCAGCAGTCAATAGCAGCAGCAGGATATAGCAGCAGCAGTATATAGCGGCAGCAGTCAATAGCAGCAGCAGGATATAGCAGCAGCAGTATATAACGGCAGCAGTATATAGCAGCAGGATATAGCAGCAGCAGTATATACCAGCAGCAGTCAATAGCAACAGCAGTCAATAGCAGCAGCAGGATATAGCAGCAGCAGTATATAGCGGCAGCAGTATATAGCGGCGGCAGTATATAGCGGCAGCAGGATATAGCAGCAGCAGGATATAGCAGCAGCATATAGCAGCAGCATATGATATAGCAGCATATAGCAGCAGGATAGCAGCAGCAGTATATAGCTGCAGTATATAGCAGCAACATATAGCAGCAGCATATAGCAGCAGCAGGATATAGCAGCAGCAGGATATAGCAGCAGCAGTATATAGCGGCAGCAGTATATAGCAGCAGCAGGATATAGCAGCAGGATATAGCAGCAGCAGGATATAGCGGCAGCAGGATATAGCGGCAGCAGTATATAGCGGCAGCAGTATATAGCGGCAGCAGGATATAGCGGCAGCAGTATATAGCGGCAGCAGTATATAGCGGCAGCAGTATATAGCGGCAGTATATAGCAGCAGTATATAGCAGCAGTATATAGCAGCAGTATATAGCGGCAGTATATAGCAGCAGTATATAGCAGCAGTATATAGCAGCAGTATATAGCAGCAGTATATAGCAGCAGTATATAGCGGCAGTATATAGCAGCAGTATATAGCAGCAGTATATAGCAGCAGTATATAGCGGCAGCAGTATATAGCAGCAGCAGCAGGATATAGCAGCAGCAGGATATAGCAGCAGTAAATAGCAGCAGCAGTATATAGCAGCAGCAGGATATAGCAGCAGTAAATAGCAGCAGCAGTATATAGCAGCAGCAGGATATAGCAACAGTAAATAGCAGCAGCAGTAAATAGCAGCAGCAGTATATAGCAGCAGCAGGATATAGCAGCAGAAGGATATAGCAGCAGAAGGATATAGCAGCAGAAGGATATAGCGGCAGCAGTATATAGCGGCAGCAGTATATAGCAGCAGCAGTATATAGCAGCAGCAGGATATAGCAGCAGTAGGATATAGCAGCAGCAGTATATAGCAGCAGCAGGATATAGAGGCAGCAGTATATAGCAGCAGCAGTATATAGCAGCAGCAGTATATAGCAGCAGCAGGATATAGCAGCAGCAGTATATAGCAGAAGGATATAGCAGCAGCAGCATATAGCAGCAGCAGTATATAGCGGCAGCAGTCAATAGCAGCAGCAGTATATAGCAGCAGCAGTATATACCAGTATATAGCAGCAGCAGGATATAGCAGCAGTCAATAGCAGCAGCAGTATATAGCAGCAGCAGTATATAGCAGCAGCAGGATATAGTAGCAGCAGGATATAGCAGCAGTAGGATATAGCAGCAGCAGGATATAGCAGCAGCAGGATAGCAGCAGCAGTGTATAGCAGCAGGATATAGCAGCAGCATATAGCAGCAGCAGTATATAGCGGCAGCAGTCAATAGCGGCAGCAGTCAATAGCAGCAGCAGTCTATAGCAGCAGCAGTATATAGCAGTAGCAGTATATAGCAGCAGCAGGATATAGCAGCAGGATATAGCAGCAGCAGTATATAGCAGCAGCAGGATATAGCAGCAGCAGTATATAGCGCAGCAGGATATATAGCGGCAACAGTCAATAGCGGCAGCAGTCAATAGCAGCAGCAGTCTATAGCAGCAGCAGTATATAGCAGTAGCAGTATATAGCAGCAGCAGGATATAGCAGCAGGATATAGCAGCAGCAGTATATAGCAGCAGCAGGATATAGCAACAGCAGGATATAGCAGCAGCAGGATATAGCAGCAGCAGGATATAGCAGCAGCGTATAGCAGCAGGATAGCAGCAGCAGTATATAGCAGCAGGATATAGCAGCAGCATATAGCAGCAGGATATAGCAGGATATAGCAGGAGTCAATAGCAGCAGCAGTATATAGCAGCAGCAATATAAAGCAACAGGATATAACAGCAGCAGTATATAGCAGCAGCATCAATAGCAGCAGCAGGATATAGCAGCAGCAGTATATAGCAGCAGCAGTCAATAGCAGCAGCAGGATATAGCAGCAGCAGTATATAGGCAGCAGTATATAGCAGCAGGATATAGCAGCAGCAGTATATACCAGCAGCAGTCAATAGCAACAGCAGTCAATAGCAGCAGCAGGATATAGCAGCAGCAGTATATAGCGGCAGCAGTCAATAGCGGCAACACAGTATATAGCAGCAGCAGGATATAGCAGCAGCAGGATATAGCAGCAGCATATAGCAGCAGGATATAGCAGCATATAGCAGCAGTATATAGCAGCAGCAGGATATAGCAGCAGGATATAGCAGCAGCAGTATATAGCAGCAGCAGGATATAGCAACAGCAGGATATAGCAGCAGAAGGATATAGCAGCAGCAGGATATAGCAGCAGCGTATAGCAGCAGGATAGCAGCAGCAGTATATAGCAGCAGGATATAGCAGCAGCATATAGCAGCAGGATATAGCAGGATATAGCAGCAGTCAATAGCAGCAGCAGTATATAGCAGCAGCAATATAAAGCAGCAGGATATAACAGCAGCAGTATATAGCGGCAGCAGTCAATAGCAGCAGCAGGATATAGCAGCAGCAGTATATAGCGGCAGCAGTCAATAGCAGCAGCAGGATATAGCAGCAGCAGTATATAACGGCAGCAGTATATAGCAGCAGGATATAGCAGCAGCAGTATATACCAGCAGCAGTCAATAGCAACAGCAGTCAATAGCAGCAGCAGGATATAGCAGCAGCAGTATATAGCGGCAGCAGTATATAGCGGCGGCAGTATATAGCGGCAGCAGGATATAGCAGCAGCAGGATATAGCAGCAGCATATAGCAGCAGGATATAGCAGCATATAGCAGCAGGATAGCAGCAGCAGTATATAGCTGCAGTATATAGCAGCAGCATATAGCAGCAGCATATAGCAGCAGCAGGATATAGCAGCAGCAGTATATAGCAGAAGGATATAGCAGCAGCAGCATATAGCAGCAGCAGTATATAGCGGCAGCAGTCAATAGCAGCAGCAGTATATAGCAGCAGCAGTATATACCAGTATATAGCAGCAGCAGGATATAGCAGCAGTCAATAGCAGCAGCAGTATATAGCAGCAGCAGTATATAGCAGCAGCAGGATATAGTAGCAGCAGGATATAGCAGCAGTAGGATATAGCAGCAGCAGGATATAGCAGCAGCAGGATAGCAGCAGCAGTGTATAGCAGCAGGATATAGCAGCAGCATATAGCAGCAGCAGTATATAGCGGCAGCAGTCAATAGCGGCAGCAGTCAATAGCAGCAGCAGTCTATAGCAGCAGCAGTATATAGCAGTAGCAGTATATAGCAGCAGCAGGATATAGCAGCAGGATATAGCAGCAGTAGTATATAGCAGCAGCAGGATATAGCAACAGCAGGATATAGCAGCAGAAGGATATAGCAGCAGCAGTCTATAGCAGCAGCAGTATATAGCAGTAGCAGTATATAGCAGCAGCAGGATATAGCAGCAGGATATAGCAGCAGCAGTATATAGCAGCAGCAGGATATAGCAACAGCAGGATATAGCAGCAGTAGGATATAGCAGCAGCAGGATATAGCAGCAGCAGCAGTGTATAGCAGCAGGATATAGCAGCAGCATATAGCAGCAGCAGTATATAGCGGCAGCAGTCAATAGCGGCAGCAGTCAATAGCAGCAGCAGTATATAGCAGCAGCAGTATATAGCGGCAACAGTCAATAGCGGCAGCAGTCAATAGCAGCAGCAGTCTATAGCAGCAGCAGTATATAGCAGTAGCAGGATATAGCAGGATATAGCAGCAGGATATAGCAGCAGGATATAGCAACAGCAGTATATAGCAGCAGAAGGATATAGCAACAGCAGGATATAGCAGCAGAAGGATATAGCAGCAGCAGGATATAGCAGCAGCATATAGCAGCAGGATATAGCAGCAGTCATATAGCAGCAGGATATAGCAGCAGCATATAAAGCAGCAGGATATAACAGCAGGATATAGCAGCAGTCAATAGCAGCAGCAGGATATAGCAGCAGCAGTATATAGCGGCAGCAGTCAATAGCAGCAGCAGGATATAGCAGCAGCAGTATATAACGGCAGCAGTATATAGCAGCAGGATATAGCAGCAGCAGTATATACCAGCAGCAGTCAATAGCAACAGCAGTCAATAGCAGCAGCAGGATATAGCAGCAGCAGTATATAGCGGCAGCAGTATATAGCGGCGACAGTATATAGCGACGGCAGTATATAGCGGCAGCAGGATATAGCAGCAGCAGGATATAGCAGCAGCATATAGCAGCAGGATATAGCAGCATATAGCAGCAGGATATAGCAGCAGTATATAGCTACAGTATATAGCAGCAGCATATAGCAGCAGCATATAGCAGCAGCAGGATATAGCAGCAGCAGGATATAGCAGCAGCAGTATATAGCGGCAGCAGTCAATAGCGGCAGCAGTATATAGCAGCAGCAGTATATAGCAGCAGGATATAGCAGCAGTAAATAGCAGCAGCATATAGCAGCAGTATATAGCAGCAGGATATAGCAGCAGCATATAGCAGCAGTAAATAGCAGCAGCATATAGCGGCAGTATATAGCAGCAGTAAATAGCAGCAGCAAATAGCAGCAGCATATAGCAGCAGCATATAGCAGCAGCATATAGCAGCAGTATATAGCAGCAGCAGTATATAGCAGCAGCATATAGCAGCAGCAGTATATACCGGCAGCAGTCAATAGCAGCAGCAGTCAATAGCAGCAGCAGGATATAGCAGCAGGATATAGCAGCAGCATATAGCAGCAGCAGTATATACCGGCAGCAGTCAATAGCAGCAGCAGTATATAGCAGCAGCAGTATATAGCAGCAGTATATAGCAGCAGTATATAGCAGCAGCAGGATATAGCAGCAAGGTATATAGCAGCAGTCAATAGCAGCAGCAGTATATAGCAGCAGCAGTATATAGCGGCAGCAGTATATAGCAGCAGTATATAGCAGCAGTATATAGCAGCAGTATATAGCAGCAGCAGGATATAGCAGCAGCAGTATATAGCAGCAGCAGTATATAGCAGCAGCAGTATATAGCAGCAGCATTATATAGCGGCAGCAGTATATCGCGGCAGCAGTATATAGCGGCAGCAGTATATAGCAGCAGCAGGATATAGCAGCAGGATATAGCAGCAGCAGGATATAGCAGCAGCAGTATATAGCGGCAGCAGTATATAGCGGCAGCAGGATATAGCGGCAGCAGTATATAGCGGCAGCAGTATATAGCGGCAGTATATAGCAGCAGTATATAGCAACAGTATATAGCGGCAGTATATAGCAGCAGTATATAGCAGCAGTATATAGCGGTATATAGCAGCAGTATATAGCAACAGCATACAGGATATAGCAGCAACAGGATATAGCAGCAGTAAATAGCAGCAGCAGTATATAGCAGCAGCAGCAGGATATAGCAACAGTAAATAGCAGCAGCAGTAAATAGCAGCAACAGTATATAGCAGCAGCAGGATATAGCAGCAGAAGGATATAGCAGCAGAAGGATATAGCAGCAGAAGGATATAGCGGCAGCAGTATATAGCGGCAGCAGTATATAGCAGCAGCAGTATATAGCAGCAGCAGGATATAGCAGCAGCAGGATATAGCAGCAGCAGTATATAGCAGCAGCAGGATATAGAGGCAGCAGTATATAGCAGCAGCAGTATATAGCAGCAGCAGTATATAGCAGCAGCAGGATATAGCAGCAGCAGTATATAGCAGAAGGATATAGCAGCAGCAGCATATAGCAGCAGCAGTATATAGCGGCAGCAGTATATAGCGGCAGCAGTCAATAGCAGCAGCAGTATATAGCAGCAGCAGTATATACCAGTATATAGCAGCAGCAGGATATAGCAGCAGTCAATAGCAGCAGCAGTATATAGCAGCAGCAGTATATAGCAGCAGCAGGATATAGCAGCAGCAGGATATAGCAGCAGTAGGATATAGCAGCAGCAGGATATAGCAGCAGCAGGATAGCAGCAGCAGTGTATAGCAGCAGGATATAGCAGCAGCATATAGCAGCAGCAGTATATAGCGGCAGCAGTCAATAGCGGCAGCAGTCAATAGCAGCAGCAGTCTATAGCAGCAGCAGTATATAGCAGTAGCAGTATATAGCAGCAGCAGGATATAGCAGCAGGATATAGCAGCAGCAGTATATAGCAGCAGCAGGATATAGCAACAGCAGGATATAGCAGCAGAAGGATATAGCAGCAGCAGGATATAGCAGCAGCGTATAGCAGCAGGATAGCAGCAGCAGTATATAGCAGCAGGATATAGCAGCATATAGCAGCAGGATATAGCAGGATATAGCAGCAGTCAATAGCAGCAGCAGTATATAGCAGCAGCAGGATATAGCAGCAGCAGTATATAGCAGCAGCAGGATATAGAGGCAGCAGTATATAGCAGCAGCAGTATATAGCAGCAGCAGTATATACCAGTATATAGCAGCAGCAGGATATAGCAGCAGTCAATAGCAGCAGCAGTATATAGCAGCAGCAGTATATAGCAGCAGCAGGATATAGCAGCAGCAGGATATAGCAGCAGTAGGATATAACAGCAGCAGGATATAGCGGCAGCAGTCAATAGCGGCAGCAGTCAATAGCAGCAGCAGTATATAGCAGCAGCAGTATATAGCGGCAACAGTCAATAGCGGCAGCAGTCAATAGCAGCAGCAGTCTATAGCAGCAGCAGTATATAGCAGTAGCAGTATATAGCAGCAGCAGGATATAGCAGCAGGATATAGCAGCAGCAGTATATAGCAGCAGCAGGATATAGCAACAGCAGGATATAGCAGCAGAAGGATATAGCAGCAGCAGGATATAGCAGCAGCAGTATATAGCAGTAGCAGTATATAGCAGCAGCAGGATATAGCAGCAGGATATAGCAGCAGCAGTATATAGCAGCAGCAGGATATAGCAACAGCAGGATATAGCAGCAGCAGGATATAGCAGCAGCGTATAGCAGCAGGATAGCAGCAGCAGTATATAGCAGCAGGATATAGCAGCAGCATATAGCAGCAGGATATAGCAGGATATAGCAGCAGTCAATAGCAGCAGCAGTATATAGCAGCAGCAATATAAAGCAGCAGGATATAACAGCAGCAGTATATAGCGGCAGCAGTCAATAGCAGCAGCAGGATATAGCAGCAGCAGTATATAGCGGCAATAGCAGCAGCAGGATATAGCAGCAGCAGTATATAACGGCAGCAGTATATAGCAGCAGGATATAGCAGCAGCAGTATATACCAGCAGCAGTCAATAGCAACAGCAGTCAATAGCAGCAGCAGGATATAGCAGCAGCAGTATATAGCGGCAGCAGTATATAGCGGCGGCAGTATATAGCGGCGGCAGTATATAGCGGCAGCAGGATATAGCAGCAGCAGGATATAGCAGCAGCATATAGCAGCAGGATATAGCAGCATATAGCAGCAGGATAGCAGCAGCAGTATATAGCTGCAGTATATAGCAGCAGCATATAGCAGCAGCATATAGCAGCAGCAGGATATAGCAGCAGCAGGATATAGCAGCAGCAGTATATAGCGGCAGCAGTCAATAGCGGCAGCAGTATATAGCAGCAGCAGTATATAGCAGCAGGATATAGCAGCAGTAAATAGCAGCAGCATATAGCAGCAGTATATAGCAGCAGGATATAGCAGCAGCATATAGCAGCAGTAAATAGCAGCAGCATATAGCGGCAGTATATAGCAGCAGTAAATAGCAGCAGCATATAGCAGCAGCATATAGCAGCAGCATATAGCAGCAGTATATAGCAGCAGCAGTATATAGCAGCAGCATATAGCAGCAGCAGTATATACCGGCAGCAGTCAATAGCAGCAGCAGTCAATAGCAGCAGCAGGATATAGCAGCAGGATATAGCAGCAGCATATAGCAGCAGCAGTATATACCGGCAGCAGTCAATAGCAGCAGCAGTATATAGCAGCAGCAGTATATAGCAGCAGTATATAGCAGCAGTATATAGCAGCAGCAGGATATAGCAGCAGCAGTATATAGCAGCAGTCAATAGCAGCAGCAGTATATAGCAGCAGCAGTATATAGCGGCAGCAGTATATAGCAGCAGTATATAGCAGCAGTATATAGCAGCAGTATATAGCAGCAGCAGGATATAGCAGCAGCAGTATATAGCAGCAGCAGTATATAGCAGCAGCAGTATATAGCAGCAGCATTATATAGCGGCAGCAGTATATCGCGGCAGCAGTATATAGCGGCAGCAGTATATAGCAGCAGCAGGATATAGCAGCAGGATATAGCAGCAGCAGGATATAGCAGCAGCAGTATATAGCGGCAGCAGTATATAGCGGCAGCAGGATATAGCGGCAGCAGTATATAGCGGCAGCAGTATATAGCGGCAGCAGTATATAGCGGCAGTATATAGCAGCAGTATATAGCAGCAGTATATAGCAGCAGTATATAGCAGCAGTATATAGCAGCAGTATATAGCGGCAGTATATAGCAGCAGTATATAGCGGCAGCAGTATATAGCGGCAGCAGTATATAGCAGCAGTATATAGCAGCAGTATATAGCGGCAGTATATAGCAGCAGTATATAGCAGCAGTATATAGCGGCAGCAGTATATAGCAGCAGCAGCAGGATATAGCAGCAGCAGGATATAGCAGCAGTAAATAGCAGCAGCAGTATATAGCAGCAGCAGGATATAGCAACAGTAAATAGCAGCAGCAGTAAATAGCAGCAGCAGTATATAGCAGCAGCAGGATATAGCAGCAGAAGGATATAGCAGCAGAAGGATATAGCAGCAGAAGGATATAGCGGCAGCAGTATATAGCGGCAGCAGTATATAGCAGCAGCAGTATATAGCAGCAGCAGGATATAGCAGCAGTAGGATATAGCAGCAGCAGTATATAGCAGCAGCAGGATATAGAGGCAGCAGTATATAGCAGCAGCAGTATATAGCAGCAGCAGTATATAGCAGCAGCAGGATATAGCAGCAGCAGTATATAGCAGAAGGATATAGCAGCAGCAGCATATAGCAGCAGCAGTATATAGCGGCAGCAGTATATAGCGGCAGCAGTCAATAGCAGCAGCAGTATATAGCAGCAGCAGTATATACCAGTATATAGCAGCAGCAGGATATAGCAGCAGTCAATAGCAGCAGCAGTATATAGCAGCAGCAGTATATAGCAGCAGCAGGATATAGCAGCAGCAGGATATAGCAGCAGTAGGATATAGCAGCAGCAGGATATAGCAGCAGCAGGATAGCAGCAGCAGTGTATAGCAGCAGGATATAGCAGCAGCATATAGCAGCAGCATATAGCAGCAGCAGTATATAGCGGCAGCAGTCAATAGCGGCAGCAGTCAATAGCAGCAGCAGTCTATAGCAGCAGCAGTATATAGCAGTAGCAGTATATAGCAGCAGCAGGATATAGCAGCAGGATATAGCAGCAGCAGTATATAGCAGCAGCAGGATATAGCAACAGCAGGATATAGCAGCAGAAGGATATAGCAGCAGCAGGATATAGCAGCAGCGTATAGCAGCAGGATAGCAGCAGCAGTATATAGCAGCAGGATATAGCAGCAGCATATAGCAGCAGGATATAGCAGGATATAGCAGCAGTCAATAGCAGCAGCAGTATATAGCAGCAGCAGGATATAGCAGCAGCAGTATATAGCAGCAGCAGGATATAGAGGCAGCAGTATATAGCAGCAGCAGTATATAGCAGCAGCAGTATATACCAGTATATAGCAGCAGCAGGATATAGCAGCAGTCAATAGCAGCAGCAGTATATAGCAGCAGCAGTATATAGCAGCAGCAGGATATAGCAGCAGCAGGATATAGCAGCAGTAGGATATAACAGCAGCAGGATATAGCAGCAGCAGGATAGCAGCAGTGTATAGCAGTGGATATAGCAGCAGGATATAGCAGCAGCATATATAGCAGCAGCAGTCAATAGCGGCAGCAGTCAATAGCGGCAGCAGTCTATAGCAGCAGCAGTATATAGCAGTAGCAGTATATAGCAGCAGCAGGATATAGCAGCAGGATATAGCAGCAGCAGTATATAGCAGCAGCAGGATATAGCAACAGCAGGATATAGCAGCAGAAGGATATAGCAGCAGCAGGATATAGCAGCAGCGTATAGCAGCAGGATAGCAGCAGCAGTATATAGCAGCAGGATATAGCAGCAGCATATAGCAGCAGGATATAGCAGGATATAGCAGCAGTCAATAGCAGCAGCAGTATATAGCAGCAGCAATATAAAGCAGCAGGATATAACAGCAGCAGTCAATAGCAGCAGCAGTATATAGCGGCAGCAGTCAATAGCAGCAGCAGGATATAGCAGCAGCAGTATATAACGGCAGCAGTATATAGCAGCAGGATATAGCAGCAGCAGTATATACCAGCAGCAGTCAATAGCAGCAGCAGTCAATAGCAGCAGCAGGATATAGCAGCAGCAGTATATAGCGGCAGCAGTATATAGCGGCGGCAGTATATAGCGGCGGCAGTATATAGCGGCAGCAGGATATAGCAGCAGCATATAGCAGCAGGATATAGCAGCATATAGCAGCAGGATAGCAGCAGCAGTATATAGCAGCAGTATATAGCAGCAGCATATAGCAGCAGCAAATAGCAGCAGCAGGATATAGCAGCAGCAGGATATAGCAGCAGCAGTATATAGCGGCAGCAGTCAATAGCGGCAGCAGTATATAGCAGCAGCAGTATATAGCAGCAGGATATAGCAGCAGTAAATAGCAGCAGCATATAGCAGCAGTATATAGCAGCAGCATATAGCAGCAGTATATAGCAGCAGCATATAGCAGCAGGATATAGCAGCAGCATATAGCAGCAGTAAATAGCAGCAGCATATAGCAGCAGTATATAGCAGCAGCATATAGCAGCAGCAGTATATAGCAGCAGCAGTATATAGCAGCAGGATATAGCAGCAGCATATAGCAGCAGCAGTATATACCGGCAGCAGTCAATAGCAGCAGCAGTCAATAGCAGCAGCAGGATATAGCAGCAGCAGGATATAGCAGCAGGATATAGCAGCAGCAGTATATACCGGCAGCAGTCAATAGCAGCAGCAGTATATAGCAGCAGCAGTATATAGCAGCAGTATATAGCAGCAGTATATAGCAGCAGCAGGATATAGCAGCAGCAGTATATAGCAGCAGTCAATAGCAGCAGCAGTATATAGCAGCAGCAGTATATAGCGGCAGCAGTATATAGCAGCAGTATATAGCAGCAGTATATAGCAGCAGCAGGATATAGCAGCAGCAGTATATAGCAGCAGCAGTATATAGCAGCAGCAGTATATAACAGCAGCAGTATATAGCAGCAGCAGGATATAGCAGCAGGATATAGCAGCAGCAGGATATAGCAGCAGCAGTATATAGCGGCAGCAGTATATAGCAGCAGCAGGATATAGCAGCAGGATATAGCAGCAGCAGGATATAGCAGCAGCAGTATATAGCGGCAGCAGTATATAGCGGCAGCAGTATATAGCAGCAGCAGGATATAGCAGCAGGATATAGCAGCAGCAGGATATAGCAGCAGCAGTATATAGCGGCAGCAGTATATAGCAGCAGCAGGATATAGCAGCAGGATATAGCAGCAGCAGGATATAGCAGCAGCAGTATATAGCGGCAGCAGTATATAGCAGCAGCAGGATATAGCAGCAGGATATAGCGGCAGCAGTATATAGCGGCAGCAGTATATAGCGGCAGCAGTATATAGCGGCAGCAGTATATAGCAGCAGCAGGATATAGCAGCAGTAAATAGCAGCAGCAGTCAATAGCGGCAGCAGTCAATAGCGGCAGCAGTATATAGCAGCAGCAGGATATAGCAGCAGTAAATAGCAGCAGCAGTATATAGCAGCAGCAGGATATAGCAGCAGCAGTATATAGCAGCAGCAGGATATAGCAGCAGTAAATAGCAGCAGCAGTATATAGCAGCAGCAGGATATAGCAGCAGCAGTCAATAGCAGCAGCAGTATATAGCAGCAGCAGTATATAGCAGCAGCAGTATATAGCAGCAGCAGGATATAGCAGCAGCAGTCAATAGCATCAGCAGGATATTGCGGAAGCATTATATAGCGGCAGCAGGATATAGCGGCAGCAGGATATAGCGGCAGCAGTATATAGCGGCAGTATATAGCAGCAGTATATAGCAGCAGTATATAGCAGCAGTATATAGCGGCAGCAGTAGATAGCGGCAGCAGTATATTGCAGCAGCAGTCAATAGCAGCAGCAGAATATAGCAACAGCAGCAGGATATAGCAGCAGTAAATAGCAGCAGCAGTATATAGCAGCAGCAGGATATAGCAGCAGTAAATAGCAGCAGCAGTAAATAGCAGCAGCAGTATCTAGCAGCAGCAGGATATAGCAGCAGCAGGATATAGCAGCAGAAGGATATAGCAGCAGCAGGTTATAGCAGCAGCAGTATATAGCAGCAGCAGGATATAGCGGCAGCAGTATATAGCAGCAGTAAATAGCAGCAGCAGGATATAGCAGCAGCAGGATATAGCAGCAGGATATAGCAGCAGCAGTATATAGCAGCAGGATATAGCTTATAGCAGCAGCAGTATATAGCAGCAGCAGTATATAGCTTATAGCAGCAGCAGTATATTGCATATAGCAGCAGCAGTATATATCAGCAGTATATAGCATATAGCAGCAGTAAATAGCATATAGCAGCAGCTGTATATAGCAGCAGCATATAGCAGTAGTATATAGCATATAGCAGCAGTATATAGCAGCAGCATATAGCAGCAGCAGGATATAGCAACAGTATATAGCATATAGCAGCAGCAGCATATAGCAGCAGCAGGATATAGCAGCAGCAGCATATAGCAGCAGCAGGATATAGCAGAAGCAGCATATAGCAACAGCATATAGCAGCAGCAGCATATAGCAGAAGCAGCATATAGCAGCAGCAGGATATAGCAGCAGCAGCATATAGCAGCAGCAGGATATAGCAGCAGCAGGATATAGCAGCAGAGGCAGTAATTGGAACTGGTCTATTGATTTATTGGCATGCAGGATAATGTGGTGTTAGGGTTCTCTCCCATCGCTTATTAAATCAATGGACTGCACAGGAGGGCAGCGCTTAGCTTAGCACAGGAATCTCTCTCTTCATCTTCCTCTCTCTCAATCTCTCCTACCATCTCCCTCTGTTTCTGTTTCTGTTTCTTTCCAAATCTCAAAGGGTGGCTACATTGAAGAATCTCAAATATAAAATATCCTCTTTTGTTTTTACTTAAAGGGCCAGCCAATGCTTTTTCTTCTTATAGATTGATACATACCACAACATCCTCCTCCTCTTGTCTCCTAGTGTTTGCTGTCTTTTGAAAGAGGAGAGCAATTTCCGATCATTACTGAGGGCCTTTCGCAACTTAAACAGCATTTAATAGCTGGCGTTAACTTTAACTTCTTATGGCTGAGGGCAGTATTGAGTAGTTTGGATGAATAAGATGCCCAGAGGTGCCCAGAGTAAACTGCCTGCTACTCAGTCCCAGAAGCTAAGATATGCATAGTATTAGTGGATTTGGATAGAAAACACTCTGAAGATTACTTCTATACATCGTTTGACATGTTTCTATGGACTGTAACGGAACTTTTTGACTTTTTGTCTGCTCCTAGTGATAGCGCATCATGAATTTGGATTTGTGAACTGAACGCACTCACAAAAGGAGGTATTTGGACATAAATTATGGACATTATCGAACAAAACAAACATTTATTGTGGAACTGGGAATCCTGGGAGTGCATTCTGATGAAGATCATCAAAGGTAAGTGAATATTTATAATGCTATTTCTGACTTCTGTTGACTACACAACATGGCGGATATCTGTTTGGGTTGTTTTGGTCTCTGAGTGCCGTACAGATTATAGCATGGTGTGCTTTTTCCGTAAAGTTTTTTTGAAATCTGACACAGAGGTTGCATATTAAGGAGAAGTGTATCTATAATTCCGTGCATAATAGTTGTATCTTTTATCAATGTTTATTATGACTATTTCTGTAAATTGATGTGGCTCACTGCAAAATCACCGGATGTTTTGGAACTACTGAACGTAACGCTCCAATGTAAACTGAGATTTTTTTTTAATAGAAATATGAACTTAATCGAACAAAACATACATCTATTGTGTAACATGAAGTCCTATGAGTGTCATCTGATGAAGATCAAATGTTAGTGATTAATTTCATCTATATTTCTGCTTTTTATGACTCCTCTCTTTGGCTGGAAAAATGGCTGTGTTTTTCTGTGAGTTGGCTCTGACCTAACATAATCGTTTGGTTTGCTTGCGCTGTAAAGCCTTGAAATCGGACACTGTGGTGGGATTAACAAGAAGTGTATCTTTAAAATGGTGTAAAATACTTGTATGTTTGAGGAATTTTAATTATGGGATTTCTGTTGTTTTGAATTTGGCGCCCTGCACTTTCACTGGCTGTTGTCATATCAATCCCGTTAGCGGGATCTCAGCCCAAAGAGGTTCATCATTTCACACAGTGCATTCAGGACATTGATTCTCTAAGCTCTCCCCCAATGTAAATTGATAAGAGAGAGGGAGAGGGAGAAAATGAGAATGAGAGCAAGAGATATAGAGAGGAGAGAAATAGAGGAGGACTGTGTTAAAGTGTGTTTTATCTGATCACAGAGTCTATCTCTAGTCCATCAGCTACTCAGTTACAGACCCACTGATTCCATCATAACCTGAAATATACCCAGTGTACTCGTTTGGTATGGTGTGCATCTAAAATGGCACCCTATTCCCTACGGTCAAATCTACTGCACTAGACAGTGCATTTCAGGAAGTATTCAGACCCCTTCCACATTTTGTTACGTTATAACCTTATTCTAAAATAAAAAATGTTCCTCAGCAATCTATACACAATGCCCCATAATGAAAAAGTGAAAACAGGTTTTTAGAAATGTTTGCAAATGTCGTAAAATAAAAAAACTGATACCTTATTTACATAAATATTCAGACCCTTTTCTATGAGACTCGTAATTGAGCTCAGGTGCATCCTGTTTCCATTGAACATCCTTGAGATGTTTCTATAACTTGATTGGAGTCCACCTCTGGTAAATTCAATTGATTGGACATGATTTGTTCGATTTGATCGAACATCTCTGGAGAGACCTGAAAATAGCTGTGCAGTGACACTCCCCATCCAACTTGACAGAGCTTGAGAGGATCAGCAGGTAGCCTAGTGGTTAGAGCGTTGTGCCAGTAAGCAAACGGCTGCTGGTTTGAATCCCTGAGCTGACGAACTAAAAATCTGTCGTCCTAGTCCTGAACAGGGCAGTTAACCTACTGTTCCCCAGTAGGCTGTCATTGTAAATAAGAATTTGTTATTAACTGACTAAAAAATGCGAGAAACTCCCCAAATACAGGTGTGCCAAGCTTCTATTGTCATACCCAAGAAGACTCGATGCTGTAATTGCTCCCAAAGGTGCTTCAACAACAAAAAAAGTCAAGGGGTCTTAATACTTTCCGAATACACTGTATAGGGAATGGGTTGCCTTTTGGGACGCAGATATTGAGAATGACACAACACGATGAAGTTGCACTTGGGCTGGAAGGCATATGTTCCACAGGTAGGTGTTGTAGCGCTGCAGGAAGCAGATGTAGTTGAAGCTCCTTCTGTAGGAGGGGAGATTAGAGGAGAATGAAGCCATGTGGAGACTGAAGGGTGTCATTAGGGCCGCAACCATGGACTAGGAGGTTAGACCAGGAATATAGGTTAAGGCCTCAAGGTACGCAGTGTTACAGATTTTCTCTTCTCCCTGGTTAATTATTTTAATTAGTCTCATGTAATTGATTGATTCATATCATTGATTGGGCACAGAGACCACTCTGTTGTTGCCCCAGATATGAATCAGAGCCTGATTTGAAGAGAAAGGATGAAAAACAGCATTGCTGCCGACCAGTGGAGGTTCTAGCTTGTATGGCTCCCTGGGGAACCGCCCCTTCAGCACCTGTCACGTTCGTCGTGGTAGCGTGGTATGCGTACATTCTCTTTCAATGAATGAAACACTTAACAAAACCAACAAACGAAACGTGAAGCTATACAACTTAGTTCAGACAGGCAACTAAATATAGTCAAGATCCCACAACACAAATGTGGAAAATGGCTACCTAAATATGATCCCCAATCAGAAACAATGATAAACAGCTGTCTCTGATTGGGGAATGATTTCAGGCCAACATAGACATACAAAAACCCCTAGACATACAAAAACTAGAGTACCCACCCTAGTCACACCCTGACCGAAGCAAAATATATAGAATTCGTACCCCCCCCAAAGGTGCGGACTCCCGGCCACAAACCTGAACCTATAGGGGAGGGTCCGGGTGGGCATCTACCCTCGGTGGCGGCTCCGGTTCTGGACGCAGCCCCACCTCTTTATGCTGATCCCTCCGCCTTTGTAGAACCGGACTGTTGATCATTGCCAGAGGCTCTGGACTGCAGCTCGATGCTAGAGGCCTGGGGATCATCGCTGAAGACCCCGGACTGTGGAGGCGCACTGGAGGTCTGATGCGTGGTGCCGGCACTGGTGGTACCAGGCTGGTGACATGCTCCTTCGGGCGAGTGCAGGGAGGAGGCACAGGACGTACTGGACTGTGGAGGCGCACTGGAGGTCTGATGCGTGGGACCGGTACAGGTGGCACCGGGCTGATGACACGCACCTCAGCACGCCCGCTCTGCAGCGCTCTCAATGCCAGCACCTCTCTCCGGAATCTTGCGTCAAGCTCCTCATTCGACTCCCTGACTGGCTCCATGTGCCCCCCTGACTGCCTCTCGTGCTTGGTCCGTTGAGCTATCTCCACTTTCGCTGCCTCTATCTCCTCCTTAGGACAGCGATACTCCCCGGCCTGCGTCCAGGGTGCTTTTCCATCCAGGATCTCCTCCTAAGTCCAATCCTCCTGTACACGCTGCTTGTTCCATTTTTGGTGGGATCTTCTGTCACGTTCGTCGTAAGGATCGGATCAATGCGCAGCGTGGTATGCGTACATTCTCTTTTAATTAATGAAACACTTAACAAAACCAACGAACGAACCGTGAAGCTCTACAACTTAGTGCAGACAGGCAACTAAACATAGTCAAGATCCCACAACACAAATGTCAGGGCGTGACAGCACCAACTGTCATTTTTATTCAGACATGTGGAACAACACAAATAAATAATAATCACATTTAAAACTATATAAAAATATATACACAAATAAGACTCATAAATATCAAATAGAAGTAACAAGGAAAGGCTTTATTAAATAGTACCCGCAAAAAACAACATGAACAGTGAAGAGGCGACTCCGTGATGCTGGCCTAGGCAGTGTTGCAAAGAAAAAGCCATTTCTCAGACTGGCCAATAAAAATAAAATATTAAGATGGCCAAAAGAACACAGACACTGGACAGAGGAACTCTGCCAAGAAGGCTAGGATCCCGGAGTCGCCGCTTCACTGTTGACGTTGAGACGGGTGTTTTGCGGGTACTATTTAATGAAGCTGCCAGTTGAGGATTTGTGAGGCATCTGTTTCTCAAACTAGACACTCTAATGTACTTGTCCTCTTGCTCAGTTGTACACCGAGGCCTCCCACTCCTCTTTATATTCTGATTAGATCCAGTTTGCTCTGTTCTGTGAAGGGAGTAGTACACAGTCTTGTAATGAATCTTCAGTTTCTTGGCAATTTCTCACATGGAATAGCCATAATGTATCAGAACAAGAATAGACTGACAAATTTCAGAAGAAAGTTATTTGTTTCTGGCCATTTTGAGCCTGTAATAAAACCCACAAATGCTGATGCTCCAGATACTCAACTAGTCTAAAGAAGCCAGTTGTATTGCAACTTTAATCAGGACAACAGTTTTCAGCTGCGCAAACATAATTGCAAAAGGGTTTTCTTATGACCAATTAGCCTTTTAAAATGATCAACTTGAATTAGCTAACACAAGGTGCCATTGGAACACAGGTTGCTGATAATGGGCCTCTGTACGCCTATGTAGATATTCCATTTAAAAAATCAGCAATTTCCAGCTACAATAGTCATTTACAACATTAGCCATGTCTACACTGTATTTCTGATCAATTTGATGTTATTTTAATGGACAAAAAAATTTGCTTTTCTTTCAAAAACAATGACATTTCCAAGTGACCCCAAACTTTTGAACGGTAGTGTAAATACAAATAAAAAAGATCATCAAATTATTACACTATTACCCTATTGCTAACAACACACAAATAAAACTTAATTGCACAAATCCTATATCACACAAATACACAAATAGAATAATACACTTATAAAGAAGAGAACCTTATTATTACACTATTGCACTCCAAACAAGAAACACACAAACTAAATTGCACAACTGCCATCTAAACCCTGACCTTTCTTGCCTTCCTTAATGCAAAGTCATCAATTTCATCATCATCATAAGAAATCTGCCCAGCAATTGCATGGTTAATACTAACGAGAGCAAGGCCGCTAAGGCGTTCCTGTGACATGGTGGAACTCAGGTAGGATTTGATGAGCTTCAGCTTTGAAAAGCTCCTCTCTGCTTCAGCTACCGGTCACTGGAAGAGTAAGACAATTTCCGAGAGCTCCCTTTCGTGTATAAATATCAGCAGCTCAACCAGGGTCATAGTCTTCGATGGCAAGTCAGGCAAGTTCTTCCATTCCTGTGCAAGCTCTCTGCCATCCATGTCTGAGTGTTCTTTATAGTGCAGTGTCATACTAAGGGCCAAACATTGTTCTGTCAGCTCCTCATTTGAGAGACTTTGGAATGTTGACACCACTCCAAACTTCTCTCCCACATTTTCCAATGTGGGAAATCTTTCCTAAAGGGCTGAGGTTGCAGCATCAACAATGTTACCTCCAGCTTCTTCAGGGCATGACTCAAAAGTCTCATCAAATGATTCATATGAAAAGTGCTGCTTTGTGGATCTCAGCCCTTTTTGTTGTACATTGGCCTCTACATTCATACCCTCATAAATATCCTTGGCTGAAGTTTGTGCAGTAATATAGCATGTTGCCCTGTAGTTGCTGAGACGTCTGTCTTTCTGAGAAGACTGACTGCAACATCCACATGCATACTGGGAGACTGCATCAGCTTGCTTACATGTTGGATCTGGCTCCGGATGTCACACCACACCACTGTAGAGATGGTGAAGCGGTATGAATCCACCTCCTTTGACAAGGACTGGGCCTCAATCTTTATCACAGGGTCTTTGGTTTGATCCCTCACCCCAATCAGTGCCTCTCTCACCGCTGCTGTCTGATACCTCAGTGGCTCGACACTCTTAACTTTACTCTTCCACCTTGTCTCAGTTCACATCTTCAAAGTGATGTCCACATGTTTTTTCAAGATGGCCCATCGCTGTGTGGAGGCTGAGAACAAGGTGTACAGTTAGTGTAAGATGCCAAAGTAACCTGTGGCATCGACAGAACTTTTAGCAGCATGAGCCACAACCAGGTTCAATGTATGAGCCCCACATGGCACAAACTGAGCTCTTGGATTCATTTCCAGGAGTCTGGCTTGGACACCTTTGTTTCTTTCTCATGTTGGCCGCATTATCATCAGACTGTCCTCTGCAATCTTTTGAGAATCAGGGATGCCAAATGTTGGCCTTGTGGACTCCTCTGCCTCCAAAACCCCCATAAAATGTTAATTTTACTCCTTACAACTAACAACTGTTCAGTGTGGCTGACATCTGAGGTGCAATCTAGAATGATAGAGAAGAATTTTGCCAGCTTGATGCCACTCACCATTATTGAAATGACTTTGCTGCTCAACAAATCAATGAGTTTATTCTGTATTTTGTGGCCAAGGTAGCTGGTGGTGCGACTCGAGGTCCCTTTTTGGACACGGTTAAGGCGCTCTTTCATGACTGAATACAATTGTGCCATCAGTTCAACCTCTTTGAGGAAATGGCCATCTGATGGAGAGTACAGTGTTTCTGTGTGTCCCCTTAGTGCCAGATTTCTAATTGCCAGAGACTGCACAATAGCAGTCAGACGTGTCAACACCTCTCTCCATCTTATCCTCTCAGCCTCCCGAAAGTGCCACTCGTGCTTATCAATTGTTTCCCCTTTTGTGATCCTCATTGCCAGTTCTTTCCATGTTTTCATGCAGTTTTGGTGTTCTGGACTGCTGTCATGTGAAGTCAGCAAAGAACGTGCATGTTTCCAGTCTGTCAGTCCTGAGTTTGATCATTTCATTTTCTTCTTAGAAAAGAGTTTGCAGCAGAAGCAGAAGAGGCTGTTGTTTCTTTCAGAATACACCAACCAACTTCTAGGGATTGTTTCAACACTTACCAAGGGCTTCCTTAATACTGGTGGTGGCAACTTCCATCATTCTCATTCCTTGGGGGAAACAAAGTTAGGTGGTACCTCACTTGGTCCTCTGAAAACTAGTTGTGTCCAAATTCTGTCAGTCAGAACTGAAGACCAGTCAGCAGGGTCTGTAGACAGTGGTTCATCCTCGGCAGCAGGGTCTGTAGACAGTGGTTCATCCTCAGCAGCAGGATTTGGTGGGGATGCTGCTACAGGCATTTCTAATGGAGATCACATGGGCATTAGTTTACACACGTTATTCACAGCATTTATAGTGGTGGAACTTCACACATACATACCCAGTAATAACAAAACCATCATTGTTACCTACAATATGAAACTTAAAACTTTGCAAAAGGGAAATGATTTATTTTGTTTATGTTATGAACACATGAACACATGTGCACGTGCGCACATGTGCACGTGTGCACAAACACACCTGAAGAATCCTGCTGGGGAGAAGTGGAAGCAAATGGGTCTTCATCCTCATCCTCAGACAACATTTTTGAAGACACTTGTGTGGGTGGCTCCTCATCCTGAGGCTCCGAGATCATTTCTGAAGAGGCCTGTGTGGCTGAGGAGGAAGATGACTCCTCATCCTGGCCAGTGCCAGAGGGTGCTCCAAAATATTTCAGTGCCCCTGAATTTGCATTGAAGTACAGTATTTGAGTCTGACACCCTAAATACATTTGTTGCACAATTAAGTATACATGTAATTATGCGCAATTTATCAACATTTCATAATAGGAACCAAATGAACCATACAACCTCCTTGGCTAATTCTAGGCATAAGACACCCCAAAAGACTCAATATATCACAAAAGATGCTAAATATCAGCATCATCTTTTAAGTTAGCCTACAGCATTGGAAATTCCCCTTGCTGAGCTAAGGACCTAGTCAATACAATCACAGAAAACCTTTATGATGTCACCTCAATGAAAGTTAACCAAATTAATAATGTGCTAGCTTTGCTGCACATTATCATGATGAAGCTGTGTGAAATTATATCCAATGTTATGTAAGCTAGTTGGACAGAAAACGGAATATTGTCACCCTATGTGTAATAGAATAGCAAGCAACATAGGCTAGTGTTTGTTAGCCTATTTCATTACATACATAATATACTCATAAATAGATGACATAGCTGCATACCTTTATCTTGTGCACATTTCTCCTCTTTGCTCTTTTTCCTAGACTGGACACCTGATGGTTTAGACCTTTTCTTATCCATTTGTGTTGATTTGGCACTCGAGCATCAATACATTACCCATCCCCCAACACTTTCAACCAAGAGTCAAGACTAAACCAATTCACCTTGGTGGTGTGCAGACTGTTTTTATATTATTCTTAACGATTTTGCACAAACAAGAAAAAAAATGCAACAATATGTCTGTGAAACTATATATTCACAGTATTGTGAATTAATTGTGGTTCATTTGGTAGCATTTCGTAGTGTGACTGATTTTACTAATTGCATTAGTACCGTACAAAGTTAGAGGTGCTCTATTTGATAGAGTCCCCCGCTCCCCCTACCTCATGCTTCCAGTGAGGAGACCTGAGGTCAACCTACCCCCACCCCCTTCCCATCTCGTACTTCTGAATGGGAGACCTTCCCAGGCAGTAGCCTGCCTAGCTCACAAGCTAGAATCAGGGCGCCCACTCTGACGAGGTTAATCAACCCACAGTCCCACACGGTGACATGATATCATTGATGTGACGCAAATGAGCGATAGAAAACAGATCGAGCAAATGTCACCATTCCATGGGCGCCACGGGCGAGATGCTACCTTGGTTGGCGGCCTATGTCGCCCATACCTAAATCCATATCTAAACCCATACCTAAACCCATACCTAAATCCATATCTAAATCCATACCTAAACCCATACCTAAATACATACCTAAATACATACCTAAACCCATACCTAAACCCATACCTAAATCCATACCTAAACCCATACCTAAATCCATACCTAAACCCATACCTAAACCCATACCTAAACCCATACCTAATTCCATACCTAAACCCATACCTAAACCCATACCTAAACCCATACCTAAATCCATACCTAAACCCATACCTAAACCCATACCTAAACCCATACCTAAACCCATACCTAAACCCATACCTACCTAAATCCATACCTAAACCCATACCTAAACCCATACCTAAACCCATACCTAAATTCATACCTAAACCCATACCTAAACCCATACCTAAATCCATACCTAAACCCATACCTAAACCCTTACCTAAATCCATACCTAAACCCATACCTAAACCCATACCTAAACCCATACCTAAATCCATACCTAAACCCATATCTACATCCATACATAAATCCATACCTAAATCCATACCTAAACCCATACCTAAACCCATACCTAAATCCATACCTAAACCCATATCTAAATCCATACCTAAACCCATACCTAAACCCATACCTAAACCCTTACCTAAATCCATACCTAAACCCATACCTAAACCCATACCTAAATCCATATCTAAATCCATATCTACATCCATACCTAAATCCATACCTTAACCCATACCTAAGCCCATACCTAAACCCATACCTAAAGGGAATAGGGTGCCATTTGGGCCTCACATATGGTGTAACATGTTAGATGGTGGCTGCCTGTTTCTGTTGAATGGGTGCCCACGAGACAGAGTGTGAGACAGAGAGAGCGAGCCAAAGGCCTGGTTGTGTTCTAAGGCTGTTGGTCAGCCTCTAACTGTTCATCATCAGGCAGGAGATGTGACCTAGCCACGCATGGAGGAGAACAACATCCCCTGTGCTCTTTAACCAGCTCCCTCCCTCACAATACACACACACACTTCTTTCTACCTGTTCTCCTCCCTGCAACAAGGCTAGAAGGGAACCATCCTTCTTCTGTCAGAAGGAACAAATCTGTCTGTGTGTCTGCGGTCCCCTTCTTGTCTGTCCTCTTCCTCTACCTTCCTCTGACAGATCACCCCCACACAACCCCTTTGTGTGTGTGTTCGCCCACAGCCCTGTATCCACACAGGCCACCCATTGTGTCGGAGAAGGCCTCGCCATCTCTTAAGGAGCTAAAGGAACAGACGGAGAGGAGAGGAGGAGGGAGAAAGCGAGGGAGAGAGGGATGGGCTGTTTGTTATTGGGGATATTTATAAAGATGACCTAATCAAGGGCCTTTGAGTGTGTGCAGCCCTGCCTCTCTATCTCTCTCCATTCTCCTCTCTTCCGTTCTCTCGCTCCTCTCATTTCCCTGTGTGTCTTTGTCCCTTGTTCCTTGTCCTTCTGTCAGCCTCTTACTTTTCTTCTTTAGTGTGCTCTCAGCCTCCCTCTCCCTGGCAAACACTCTCAGCTTCTGTCATACTTTCTCCCTTTTTAGTGTGTGTGTGTGTGTGTGTGTGTGTGTGTGTGTGTGTGTGTGTGTGTGTGTGTGTGTGTGTGTGTGTGTGTGTGTGTGTGTGTGTGTAGCAGTAGATAGATGATGCCCCCCCCCCACTACTTCCCTATGAATGTGATAATGTGTTTATTACAGCTGAGCTGAGACAGAGACATAAGGGAGCTGTGAGACTGTAGTCATGTGACCAGTATTCTGTCGTTAGCCTGCTGTGCTGCTGCAGCCTGTTATCCTGTACGCTCTATAGTACATTATAAACCGGATGGTTCGAGCTCTGAATACTGATTGACTGAAAGCTGTGCTATAGCAGACCGTATACCATGGGTATGAACAAAAATGACTTTTTACTGTTCTAATTACATTGGTAACCAGATTGAGTCGTGCATAAGAACAGCCCTTAGCCGTGGTATACTCACCATATACCACACCCCCTCGCTTAAGTACCTCTCTGTCACTGTAGCAACTGTCCAGGGGGACACCCTGGGAGGCAGCAGACACATGACATCACCACAACACCCTGCTCTGGAGTCACCCCGGCGCAGCTCCGATCACACAAACACAAAATATAGGTGTTTGTTAGATCCAATGTTTCACAAAGCAATTCAACACTTTGTGCAGTGAAGATGAATTACGCACCAGCGTTCACACTGTATTTGTGGACTCATTCAGGAGAGCAGAACCTCTACTCAGGCACCTGTTGACTCATTCAGGAGGGCAGAACCTCTACTCAGGCACCTGTTGACTCATTCAGGAGAGCAGAACCTCTACTCAGGCACCTGTTGACTCATTCAGGAGGGCAGAACCTCTACTCAGGCACCTGTTGACTCATTCAGGAGGGCAGAACCTCTACTCAGGCACCTGTTGACTCATTCAGGAGAGCAGAACCTCTACTCAGGCACCTGTTGACTCATTCAGGAGGGCAGAACCTCTACTCAGGCACCTGTTGACTCATTCAGGAGGGCAGAACCTCTACTCAGGCACCTGTTGACTCATTCAGGAGGGCAGAACCTCTACTCAGGCACCTGTTGACTCATTCAGGAGGGCAGAACCTCTACTCAGGCACCTGTTGACTCATTCAGGAGGGCAGAACCTCTACTCAGGCACCTGTTGACTCATTCAGGAGGGCAGAACCTCTACTCAGGCACCTGTTGACTCATTCAGGAGGGCAGAACCTCTACTCAGGCACCTGTTGACTCATTCAGGAGGGCAGAACCTCTACTCAGGCACCTGTTGACTCATTCAGGAGGGCAGAACCTCTACTCAGGCACCTGTTGACTCATTCAGGAGGGCAGAACCTCTACTCAGGCACCTGTTGACTCATTCAGGAGGGCAGAACCTCTACTCAGGCACCTGTTGACTCATTCAGGAGAGCAGAACCTCTACTCAGGCACCTGTTGACTCATTCAGGAGAGCAGAACCTCTACTCAGGCACCTGTTGACTCATTCAGGAGGGCAGAACCTCTACTCAGGCACCTGTTGACTCATTCAGGAGGGCAGAACCTCTACTCAGGCACCTGTTGACTCATTCAGGAGAGCAGAACCTCTACTCAGGCACCTGTTGACTCATTCAGGAGGGCAGAACCTCTACTCAGGCACCTGTTGACTCATTCAGGAGAGCAGAACCTCTACTCAGGCACCTGTTGACTCATTCAGGAGAGCAGAACCTCTACTCAGGCACCTGTTGACTCATTCAGGAGGGCAGAACCTCTACTCAGGCACCTGTTGACTCATTCAGGAGGCAGAACCTCTACTCAGGCACCTGTTGACTCATTCAGGAGGGCAGAACCTCTACTCAGGCACCTGTTGACTCATTCAGGAGAGCAGAACCTCTACTCAGGCACCTGTTGACTCATTCAGGAGGGCAGAACCTCTACTCAGGCACCTGTTGACTCATTCAGGAGAGCAGAACCTCTACTCAGGCACCTGTTGACTCATTCAGGAGAGCAGAACCTCTACTCAGGCACCTGTTGACTCATTCAGGAGGGCAGAACCTCTACTCAGGCACCTGTTGACTCATTCAGGAGGGCAGAACCTCTACTCAGGCACCTGTTGACTCATTCAGGAGAGCAGAACCTCTACTCAGGCACCTGTTGACTCATTCAGGAGGGCAGAACCTCTACTCAGGCACCTGTTGACTCATTCAGGAGGCAGAACCTCTACTCAGGCACCTGTTGACTCATTCAGGAGGGCAGAACCTCTACTCAGGCACCTGTTGACTCATTCAGGAGGGCAGAACCTCTACTCAGGCACCTGTTGACTCATTCAGGAGGGCAGAACCTCTACTCAGGCACCTGTTGACTCATTCAGGAGGGCAGAACCTCTACTCAGGCACCTGTTGACTCATTCAGGAGGGCAGAACCTCTACTCAGGCACCTGTTGACTCATTCAGGAGGGCAGAACCTCTACTCAGGCACCTGTTGACTCATTCAGGAGGGCAGAACCTCTACTCAGGCACCTGTTGACTCATTCAGGAGGGCAGAACCTCTACTCAGGCACCTGTTGACTCATTCAGGAGGGCAGAACCTCTACTCAGGCACCTGTTGACTCATTCAGGAGGGCAGAACCTCTACTCAGGCACCTGTTGACTCATTCAGGAGGGCAGAACCTCTACTCAGGCACCTGTTGACTCATTCAGGAGGGCAGAACCTCTACTCAGGCACCTGTTGACTCATTCAGGAGAGCAGAACCTCTACTCAGGCACCTGTTGACTCATTCAGGAGGGCAGAACCTCTACTCAGGCACCTGTTGACTCATTCAGGAGGGCAGAACCTCTACTCAGGCACCTGTTGACTCATTCAGGAGGGCAGAACCTCTACTCAGGCACCTGTTGACTCATTCAGGAGGGCAGAACCTCTACTCAGGCACCTGTTGACTCATTCAGGAGGGCAGAACCTCTACTCAGGCACCTGTTGACTCATTCAGGAGGGCAGAACCTCTACTCAGGCACCTGTTGACTCATTCAGGAGGGCAGAACCTCTACTCAGGCACCTGTTGACTCATTCAGGAGGGCAGAACCTCTACTCAGGCACCTGTTGACTCATTCAGGAGGGCAGAACCTCTACTCAGGCACCTGTTGACTCATTCAGGAGGGCAGAACCTCTACTCAGGCACCTGTTGACTCATTCAGGAGGGCAGAACCTCTACTCAGACACCTGTTGACTCATTCAGGAGGGCAGAACCTCTACTCAGGCACCTGTTGACTCATTCAGGAGGGCAGAACCTCTACTCAGGCACCTGTTGACTCATTCAGGAGAGCAGAACCTCTACTCAGGCACCTGTTGACTCATTCAGGAGGGCAGAACCTCTACTCAGGCACCTGTTGACTCATTCAGGAGAGCAGAACCTCTACTCAGGCACCTGTTGACTCATTCAGGAGAGCAGAACCTCTACTCAGGCACCTGTTGACTCATTCAGGAGAGCAGAACCTCTACTCAGGCAACTGTTGACTCATTCAGGAGAGCAGAACCTCTACTCAGGCAACTGTTGACTCATTCAGGAGAGCAGAACCTCTACTCAGGCACCTGTTGACTCATTCAGGAGAGCAGAACCTCTACTCAGGCACCTGTTGACTCATTCAGGAGAGCAGAACCTCTACTCAGGCACTTGTTGACTCATTCAGGAGAGCAGAACCTCTACTCAGGCACCTGTTGACTCATTCAGGAGAGCAGAACCTCTACTCAGGCACCTGTTGACTCTGCATAGAGCCTGTAGGGAGATCTGTTGTTATTGTTCATTCACTGGTCCACTGGTCATTTGTTTGGCCTTACTTTTTTATGAGGGAAATATTCAGATAAATCTCCAACAGCCTTGGGCCTTGTTGTGAAAAGACTAACGCTGAAGCGAAGACATTAGCATGAGGCATGAGATCCTCCCACTTATGGAAACACTCTCACACACACTTCTCTCTGATACACACACACACCCACTCACACATGAGTGCACAAACATATAAACATACACAGATATGGTATCAACAGATTAACATACAGTACCCAGTCAAAGGTTTGGACACATCTACTAATTATTGGGTTTTTCTTTATTTTTTACTATTTTCTACATTGTAGAATAATAGTGAAGACATCAAAACTATGAAATAACACATATGGAATCATGTAGTAACCAAAAACGTGTTAAACAATTCAAAATATATGTTATATTTCAGATTCTTCAAAGTAGCCATCCTTTGCTTTGATGACCGCTTTGCACACTCTTGGCATTCTCTCAACCAGCATCATGAGGTAGTCACTTGGAATGCATTTAAATTAACAGGTGTGCCTTGTTAAAAGTTCATTTGTGGAGTTTCTTTCCTTAATGTGTTTGAGCCAATCAGTTGTGTTGTGACAAGGTAGGGGTGGTATACAGAAGATAGCCCTATTTGGTAAAATACCAAGTCCATATTATGGCAAGAACAGCTACAATAAGCAAAGAAAAACGACATGAAGACATGAAGGTCATTCAATACGGAAAACTTCTTCAAGTGCAGTCACAAAAACCATCAAGCGCTGTGATGAAACTGGCGCTCATGGGGACCACCACACGAATGGAAGACCCAAAGTTACCTCTGCTGCAGAGGATAAGTTCATTAGAGTTACCAGCCTCAGAAATGGGCAATTAAATGCACCTCAGATTCCAGACCCAATAAATGTTTCACAGAGTTCAAGTGACAGACACATCTCAACATGAGCTGTTCAGAGGAGAATCAGACCTCCGTGGTCAAATTGCTACAAAGAAACCACTGCTAAAGGACATTAATAAGAAGAAGAGACTTGCTTGGGCCAAGAAACACAAGCAATGGACATTAGACCGGTGGAAATCTGCCTTTGTTTAACACTTATTTGATTACTACATGATTCCATATGTGTTATTTCATAGTTTTGATGTATTCACTATTATTCTACAATGTAGAAAATAGTAAAAATAAAGAAAAACCCTTGAATGAGTAGGTGTGTCCAAACCTTTGACTGGTCCTGTATATAAGGGCCCTGCTCTAAATGTACATTATGTATTGTATTACTTACATACACATTTATGCTCTCTTCCTCAGTCTCAAATCCATTGCACACGTACACACTCTTTCTCAGACCTGAGCGTTTTTCCTTGATCTTTCCCCTGAGCCAGAGGGTCAGTGATGGTCATTTCTGGGGCAGAAAGACAGCAGGTGTGTCCCAAATTACACCCTGTACCCTATGGGCCCTGGTAAAAAAGTAGTGCACTATATAGGGAATAGGCTGCCATTTGTGATGCAGTCGCAGAGTGATAATCTTAGCACATAAATCAGGATCCTGTGAATAATTGGAAGCACTTAAGAGCGAGAGGTGAAAGATCAGAGCTGAAGGAGACTTTTGGACAAAGGAGGCACAGATCCTTGTTGTCCTGGCTCGTTTAGGAGGCACACATCCTTGTTGTCCTGGCTCGTTTAGGAGGCACACATCCTTGTTGTCCTGGCTCGTTTAGGAGGCACACATCCTTGTTGTCCTGGCTCGTTTAGGAGGCACACATCCTTGTTGTTCTGGCTCGTTTAGGAGGCACACATCCTTGTTGTCCTGGCTCGTTTAGGAGGCACACATCCTTGTTGTCCTGGCTCGTTTAGGAGGCACACATCCTTGATGTCCTGGCTCGTTTAGGAGGCACACATCCTTGTTGTCCTGGCTCGTTTAGGACGCACACATCCTTGTTGTCCTGGCTCGTTTAGGAGGCACACATCCTTGTTGTCCTGGCTCGTTTAGGAGGCACACATCCTTGTTGTCCTGGCTCATTTAGGAGGCACACATCCTTGTTGTCCTGGCTCGTTTAGGAGGCACACATCCTTGTTGTCCTGGCTCGTTTAGGAGGCACACATCCTTGTTGTCCTGGCTCGTTTAGGAGGCACACATCCTTGTTGTCCTGTCTCGTTTAGAAGTGCTGTCCCTCTTTTTTGGGCCTTTTTATAGTCTACAGGTGTTGACCTTGTCCAGATGGGCCCAATATGGCTCCCCCTCGGTCGTCACTGACCCTTTTAAGAGGATAATAGTCTACCACTCAACAACTGGCTGGAAGACATCTTAGATGGTTTATTGCCAAATGTCTTTTTCAATACGGGCTTTCACACTTACAACCACATCACTGGTTACAGCTGTCATTATGGATACATTACACACACATATTGACACACACACACACTCCCAGAATGCTTGCATCTGATTAGCATCTGATTTTGTCATATCCCAGACTTTCTCAAAGTCATACTACGTTAGGCTGTTGTCTATGTTCTTTTGAGGATGTGACATTATGATGACATCATTTCACTAGTCACTGATTCACGGCCCATCCCTCACATTGCACTTGATAGAAAATGTCATTTATTACAGTTGCGCAGGCAATTTCCCATTAAACTAAAGGCTGGGTACATACAAACATAGCTAATTCATGCGAGCCTGGCTCAGTTTCATGTTTCTGCTCAGTGCTCAGTCCCCCTGTTAGGTTAAGCCAACAGCTGGAGGCGGAGAGAGTACGGGTTTGTGTGCCGGTGTTTTATAAACAGGTGTTCCTCTTTATTTTCCCTGTCCCCCTTTCCCTCCCTCCCTCCCTCCCTCCCTCCCTCCCTCTCTCTCTCTCCGCCTTAGCCTTTCCCCAGTCTGTGTGAGTGTGAGAGAGAGTATTTAGCTCAGTGATGTGTATGTCTGTGTGTGTGTGTTTGTAGTGCAGCATAGTGCGGATTCTCTCTCTCTCTCTCTCTCTCTCTCTCTCTCTCTCTCTCTCTCTCTCTCTCTGTCTCTCTCTGTCTCTCTCTGTCTCTCTCTCTCTCTCTCTGTCTCTCTCTCTCTCTCTCTGTCTCTCTCTCTCTCTCTCTCTCTCTCTCTCTCTCTCTCTCTCTCTCTCTCTCTCTCTCTCTCTCTCTCTCTCTCTCTCTCTCTCTGTCTCTCTCTCTCTCTCTCTCTCTCTCTCTCTCTCTCTGTCTCTCTCTCTGTCTCTCTCTCTCTGTGTGTAGAACCCTGAGAAAATGTATATTTGTTCACGTGTGCAACAGAGATTTTCCAAACAGACCGTAAAGCCATTGAGCTGGTTTGAGTTAGCAGTACCTTGGGTTCACTCCCAGGTGGGGCCACTAGCTGAAGGGTTAAACACTTCAGCAGAAACAAACCATGCGTAGGTTCCCAGAAGGCGCACGCCACTGATTCAGTCCTTAAATTGAGTTTACAGCTCATTTGATTAAAGTAATGGTCTACCTTTTCATAATATCTGTTTGTTGGTGTATTTGGCTGTGTTTGCCTGTGAGGTTGTAGAATCTAGAAACCCTTGTGTACTTACATTTTCCATTGCTCTGTTCATTTGATTGAGGAGTTTTGTGTCAAAGATTTAGTACTCTTTTGAAGCATTCTTAATAGTAATTGTAGACTGCCTATGTGCTGTTGAACTGTCACCCAGCCATATAGAGTTCTCATTATGATTATGAAGCCATTGATGTTGACATGAATCCTGCCTGTAGCACTAGGCTCAGTGGCATTTGGCAGTTATATGATATGCAGTGTGAGTCTGAGCTAAGCTCTTGAAGCTGGAGCCATGAGAGACCTAGCAGCGCTCTGCTTTTATCTGGATTCCCTTTGTGTGGTGTGTGTGTGGTGTCGATGGGGGGTGAGAGGGTGGGTGAGCGTGTCTGCGTGCCTATGTGTGTTTGATTTTCATATTTTGGTGTGTGCACTCTTCTCTGCTCTGGGGGACCCCCCCCCCCCTTCTGCCAGCCCAAAGTGACCTTCAGTGAGCAGGGCAGGCTCTAACTGACACTCCCACAGGAAGTCTTCAAGCACAGAGAAGAAGAAAAACACTGAGCCTGCGTCTTTTACAGCTACTGCTGGTCTGCTGCCTCCACAGAAACAGACCTTTACAGACGCAGAGATAATCTCAGAAAGAGAGGGAGAATGAGACGAGGAAAACAGAAATTGGAGCAGACAAAGACAGAAAAGAGAATCAGAGAAGGGGATGGAGAAATCGGTTGTGAGGAAAAGACAGTAGCAGAGAAAGAGGAAAACAGAGAACAGAGACTGGAGCAGACAGAGAGCGAGAGATAATCAGAGAGGGAGAGGGGGAGGAAAGAAGAACAAAAGCAGGGAGCAGGCGTGGAAGTAAGGGAGGAATTAAAATAAATAGGAGAGGGGAAATGGGGAGAGAAGGGATAGAAAATAGAGTGGGGGAGGTTTTTTCTCTCAAAATGGGACATGGAAATTACAGACATTTTAGGGACTGCCGGAAAGAAATGATCTTTCAGCGAGATAGCCTTCAGTACGCAGACTGTGGAGAGAGAGACAGATGGAGGGAGGAAGAGAGAGGGGTATAGAAAAAGAGAGAGAGAATGAAAGAAAGAAATAAAGAACGGATGAAAGGGAGAGAGGGCAAGATGGAGAGAGGGGGGTAAAGGGAGAGAAGGAAAGAAAGAGAGAGGGAGAGCCTGGGGAGAACATTAGTTTCCAGAGAGTGTCTTTGATTATGAGAGGTTACAATGTGGAGCTATGTGTTTGAGGTTCAGGGGGTCTTAGTGCGAGAGAGTGTGGATGGGAGCCCACTCAATTACTGCCGTGTGTGCCTCATTGTCGTTTTGAAAGTGTTCAGATAGATTCTAGAGCCAAGACTTTTGCAAATTTGTCGGGATAAGAGTGTCAGGCAAATAAACCAAGTGATTTGTATCCAGCACCATCGTATAGAATAGAGAGACACACAAGAAGAGCCTGCGCTCATTCTATACACAACACAAGCTGAGGGAATAGCCTTGGGAAAAGTCTCTCTCTCTCTCTCTCTCTCTCTCTCTCTCTCTCTCTCTCTCTCTCTCTCTCTCTCTCTCTCTCTCTCTCTCTTCTCTCTCTCTCTCTCTCTCTCTCTCTCTCTCTCTCTCTCTCTCTCTCTCTCTCTCTCTCTCTCTCTCTCTCTCTCTCTCTCTCTCTCTCTCTCTCTCTCTCTATCTCTCTCTCTCTCTGTCTCTCTCTCTCTCTCTCTTCCTCTCTCTCTCTCTCTCTCTCTCTCTCTCTCTCTTCCTCTCTCTCTCTCTCTTTCACCTCTCTCTCTCTCTCTCTCTCTCTCTCTCTCTCTCTCTCTCTCTCTCTCTCTCTCTCTCTCTCTCTCTCTCTCTCTCTCTCTCTCTCTCTCTAACTCTCTCTCTCTCTCTCTCTCTCTCTCTCTCTCTCTCTCTCTCTCTCTCTCTTCCTCTCTCTCTCTCTTCCTCTCTCTCTCTCTCTCTCTCTCTCTCTCTCTCTCTCTCCCTCTTCCTCTTCCTCTCTCTCTCTCTCTCCCTCTCTCTCCCTCTCTCTCTCCCTCTCCCTCTCCCTCTCTCTCTCTCTCATGTTTACATTGCCAAAGCAAGTGAAATAGACAAACAACAGTGAAATCAACAATAAAAAGTAAACAGTAAACATTACACTCACAAAAGTTTCAGAGGAATGGAGACATTTCAAATGTCATATTATGTCTATATACAGTGTTGTGATGATGTGCAAATAGTTAAAGTACAAAAGGGAAAATAAATAAACATTAAAATGGGTTTTATTTACAATGGTGTTTTTGTTCTTCACTGGTGTGGCAACAGGTCACACATCGTGTGACTGTATTTGTATGTATTATGGATCCCAATTAGTTCCTGCTAATGCAGCAGCTTCTCTTCCTGGGGTCCAGCAAAATTAAGACAGTTATACCATTTTTTTTTTAAAATCCTTACATTCATAACATATTAAGTGTGTGCCCTCAGGTCCCTACTCTGCTACCACATATCTACAGTACAAAATCCATGTGGTATGTGTGTGTATAGTGTGTATGTTATTGTGTGTTTGTATGCATGTGTCTGTGAGTAGCAGCAGATCGTCAACCCAGTTCTGAAGCGGGACTAGACCATTTATCCAGTATCGGCTGCCATATTTTGTAAAACATTGGACTTCTATTGGAGGTATTGTATCGAATCTTTTCCATATGTATTACATTCCCTAAGTCCCGTAACCACATTTCAAAGGTAGGTACATTCTCCAATTTCCAAAATTGCAATATGAGCCTTTTGGCTAATAGAGTACAAAGAGAGACAGCTTTCCCTTCCTGGTTATTCCCATCAACTGTACCAAACAGAGCGATCAATGGGTCTGGGGCTATAACTCTATCAAAGATTTAGATAAGTAATCAAAAATGAGAGCCCAGTAAACATGTAACTTAGGACATGTCCAGAATAAGTGGGTCAACGTCCCCTCATCCTGCTTGCACCTCTCACACAGTGGTGAGTGAGGTGTCCGGGAATATCTTATGCAGTTTCACTTTTGAGTAATGTAACCTGTGTATCACCTTAAACTGTACAAGGTTGTGTCTGGCATTCACTGAACTGTGGTTTATATTCCTGAGAGCTTCTACCCAGTCCTCATCTGAGATTTCTGACCCTAGTTCTTGTTCCCAAGCCCTTTTAATGGTGTCTGTGGATACCTCTATGTGGGCCTGTAGCACATCATACAGTCTAGAGACCGACCCCTTTGAATGGGGTTTGACAAGGATCAGGCTATGTAATGTAGGATTATTTGGCTTAATACCACACTGTGGGATATGTGTCCTTAAGAAATTCCTGATTTGCAGGTATCTGAAAAAACGTGTTGTTGGTATGTTGAATTTTCCCTGTAATTGTTGAAATGAAGCTAACTGGCCATCCATGTATAAGTTACCAATTGTTGTGAGCCCCTTCTCCCTCCACTGTGAAAACACCACATCATCCAATGCGGGGTGGAAAGCATGATTCAGGCAAATCGGGCTGTCAATGTATACAGTGGGTATGTTAAGAAAATACCTAATCTGTTTCCAGATCCTAAGCGTATGACAAATGACTGGATTAGAGTCATAAGTGTCTTTTTTCACATATGATGGACTATTAACAAGTGCAGGGAGTGAGGAACGTTGACAGGAGGCCTGCTCAATCTAAAGCCATGAAGGCAAATAATTCTGTCGCATCGCAGGTAAATGTTCAGATTAGCAGCCCAATAATACAGTTTGAAGTGAGGAAGGCCAAAGCCCCCTCTATCTTGCACTTGCATAAATGCTTTGAAATTCTGTCTGCCTTGTTATCCAATAAAAATGGAATTACTATTGAATCCAGTTTCTTAAAATAGCTTTGTGGTATGAAATTGGGTAGACATTGGAAGAGGTAAAGAAACCTGGGTAGGACAACCATTTTAATAGCATTTATACGACCAATCAAGGATTTTTTTCCCCCCAAAACTCTATATTTTGTTTAAGCTGATATATTTTCATGTCCCAATTCACTTTCAATAGCTGATCAAGGTCTCTTGTCACTACAATGCCAAGGCTTGTGAACTTGTCCATCACTGTTCTAAACGGGGTAGATTGCAGAAATTGCATATCCACAGGTCGTGATATCGGCAACAATTCGCTTTTTTGCCAGTTTATCTTGTAGCCAGAGAAGGAGCCAAATGTGTTTATCAAGATAAGTAAGGGTGGAATAGAAGTTTTAGGCTTGGTCAAAAACAAAAGAACATCGTCTGCATATAGGGAAATGTTGTGTTGCGTGCCTTTTTATTTGAACAGAAACTATATCGGCACATGCGATATAGCAAGGGGTTCCATGGCTATAGTGAAGAGAGCAGGTGAAATAGGGCACCCCTGTCGGCACCCCTTGAACAGGCGGAATGACTGCGACATTTCCTGATTGGTTAGCATGGACGCCATTGGGTGTGCATAAATAATTATTATCCAATGAATAAATTCCTTTCCAAACCCGAAGTGCTCCAGAACTGACATCATATACTTCCACTCAATCCGATCAAACGCCTTCTCTGCATCAAGAGCTATTACCACTGCCTCAACCTTCTCTGCATCAAGAGCTATTACCACTGCCTCAACCTTCTCTGCATCAAGAGCTATTACCACTGCCTCAACCTTCTCTGCATCAAGAGCTATTACCACTGCCTCAACCTTATGATCGTGATACACTACGTTGAAAAGGCGCCTCAAATTGTAGTATATATGTCGGCCCGGGATAAAACCTGTCTGGTCAGGGTGTATGATGTCAGAAATATATGTTTTCAATCGGTTTGCCAATATCGTTGTCAACACCTTGTTTTCTATGGGGAGTAACGACACGGGGCGATAAGACGACATCTCCATGGAATCTCTATCCCTTTTCAAGATTCATACTGTGTTTGCGGGAGTTTGGCATTTTCTTTGGATTATTTAAACCTTCGCACCATAAGTGGAACTAGACTGGCGCAGTACTTCTTATAGAATTCTATTACATATCCATCGGGCCCAGGGGCCTTGCTGTTTGGAAATTGTGCTATCGCTGTGTTAATTTCCTCCAAAGTTACCCCTGCATTGAGTGCAGCAGCTGCCCCCCTGTCTAGTTTAGGAAGTTCACATTCAGCGAGAAAGCGTTCCATAGTTTGTGAATCAGTAGCAAACTAGCAAGTAAAGAGCCCACCTGTTTCGAAAGGATGGTATTGTATTCATATTTCAACTTTGTGATCTTCTCAAGGACTGTATTTGAGGAATTCGTCCTAAAAACGTTCTCCTGTTCCCCTAACTCTCTTTCAATTTCTCTCAGCCTAGTATTGGCGTATTTCTTTCTCTCTGATATATAAGAAATAATGTAACCTCTAATCACAGCCTTTTGAGATTCCCAAAGGGTGGAGTCGTCAACATCCCCCGTGTGGTTAGTTCCGAGGAAAAAGGCAATTTGCTCCTTCAAATACTGACAAGCAGGTATGCGTCTAAGCGCCACGGTCGCCGACCTATCGACATATTGTCGAGTTTCAGCACCATGGATAGAGGAGAGTGGTCCGTAATTAGAATAGGGTGATAGGACTCAGCTGCTGAAATTAGTTTGGAGTCCAACAAAAAATAGTCAATTCTGGAATATGATTTATGAACTGATGAAAAGAAACAATAATCCCTGTCTGTTGGGTGCGTCAGTCTCCTAATATCAACAATGTTAAGGTTTGTCATCAATGTATTTAGACAGACACTGGCATTTGATTGTTGAAGTGACCTTGATAGGTGTTTATCTAAAAGAGGATCTAACGTACAGTTAAAGTCCCCTCCAACAATAACACTTGTATCCGAGATATTTGGTATGTCCTTAAATACCCTTTGAAAAAATAATGGATCATCGAAGTTGGGTCCATATAAATTGACCAAGGTTACAGGTTTCGAATTCAGTGTAACAGCCACATTAATATACCGACCATTAGGATCTGAAATCGAGGATGAATAAACAAAAGGAATGTTTTTCCTTATCAGGATTGCTACCCCTCTCGCTTTTGCATCAAAGTTAGACTGGTATATCTGACCCATCCAGCCGACTCGTAGCTTGGCCTGAGGGGAACGTTTAATATGAGTTTCTTGAAGAAGCACTATGTCAGCACCCAGTGATTTAAGATGAGAATAAACCTTAGCTCGTTTCAGCACATGCCCTAAGCCATTACAGTTCCAGCTGACTATCTTTATTCCACCTGGTCTACTCTGTGCTCGGTCACTATGTGGCATTTCTTATTTTAGAGCAAATTGTGGCTGTCATACAAAACCCAGAAGAAAAACGTCCCGCCGTGCTGGAGCTTGTCACGTCACCTGTATTAATAATAAACGTGAACATAAAACACAGACCCCATCCCCCCTCCTGTCCCTTGACTGAGTGACTTCCCCAAACGAAGCACTCCTTGGCTAACACACAAACCTTAGGGTGTCTAGACATACAGCTTGAACTAACTTGTCGTCTATAGATGCTCTGCATATACGCTAATATTAAACAACACTTAACACTTAACTCTCACGTTAGGGGGTGAGTGGCGCTAAAACATGATATGCTAAAGAATGCTGATCTTCTGATCGAAAAGACATAGGCAGGAAATTCAATCACATTCCTGGCCTGTATTTGGTCATTTAGCCGGCTGACACAGCCGTTCTGCATCCACAGCCAGGTAACTTGCTTGACAAGAACAGATCAGCCTCTTTCTGGTTGTCAAATGTACGTGTTGATCCCTCGACTGTCACCTTAAACCGGGCTGGGAAGAGGAAACCATATCGGATGTTGGCCGCCCTGCATTTGTTGCGTACCTCATCATACTCTTTCCGTTGGTTCCTCACCTCCAAGGAAGGATCTGGGTAGAAAGACACCCTGGCTCCGTTGAAGTTAAGGGGGAACTTTTGACTTGCCAGCTTGAGGATGAGATCCCTGGTCTGGGGATAGTGCAGCCGTACAATGAATGGCCTTGGGGCCTCGCCCTGGGCCGGCTTCGTTGCCTCTAATATCAGCCAACCTTGTGTCCACCTTCTTGCTTAGTGAGTTTATGGCAGCCAGTATGTTACGTTGAGTAGGCTCTGTGGGGAAATCTTGGAAGCTAGCCTCTTCAGATAACTCCTCGTGGGTCGGCTGTTGAAATTGGTCCGTTGTCTCTCTCATTCAAATGATCTTGTTTAATTAATGCCCCCTTTTTTGGTGCCTTTTCCCTTTGTCATATTGCCAGACAATGTTTGAAGTTATAGGTTGCGAGAAGTTAAGATAAATATTAATTTGTTTCAAAATAGCAAAGCACGTCTACTCCATAGCACGCTCTCTAGTGCCCCCTACCCATAAGGTGTATATTGATCTGTTTTTTTTTTCAAATTAATTTTACTGCTTGCATCAGTTACTTGATGTGGAACAGAGTTCTATGTAGTCATGGCTCTATTTAGTACTCCCATAGTCTGTTCTTGACTTGGGGATTGGCTGTTCTTGACTTGGAGACCTCTGGTGGCATGTCTTGTGGGATATGCATGGGTGTCCGAGCTGTGTGCCAGTAGTTCAAACAGACAGCTCAGTGCATTCAACATGTCAAAACCCCTCACAAATACCTGTGATGCCACACTGTGGTATTTCACCCAATAGATTTAGGAGTTTATCAAAATCTGTTCGGTTTTTTTCAAATTCTTTGTGGGTCAGTGTAATCTGAAGGAAATATTTGTCTCTAATATGGTCATACATTTGGTAGGAGGTTAGGAAGTGCAGCTCAGTTTTCACCTCATTTTGTTGTCTTCTCTTGAGAGACAGGTCTGCCTACGGTGGCCTCTCTCAATAGCAAAGCTTTGCTCACTGAGTCTATACATAGTCAAAGCTTTCCTTAATTTTGGGTCAGTCACAGTGGTCAGGTGTTCTGCCACTGTGTACTCTCTGTTTAGGGTCAGTCACAGTGGTCAGGTGTTCTGCCACTGTGTACTCTCTGTTTAGGGTCAGTCACAGTGGTCAGGTATTCTGCCACTGTGTACTCTCTGTTTAGGGTCAGTCACAGTGGTCAGGAGTTCTGCCACTGTGTACTCTCTGTTTAGGGTCAGTCACAGTGGTCAGGTGTTCTGCCACTGTGTACTCTCTGTTCAGGGTCAGTCACAGTGGTCAGGTATTCTGCCACTGTGTACTCTCTGTGTAGGGTCAGTCACAGTGGTCAGGTGTTCTGCCACTGTGTACTCTCTGTGTAGGGTCAGTCACAGTGGTCAGGTGTTCTGCCACTGTGTACTCTCTGTTTCGGGCCAAATTTAGTTTGCTCTAGTTTGCTCTGTTTTTTTGGTAAATTCTTTCTCATATGTCAAATAATTATATTTTTTGTTTTCTCATTACTTGGTTGGGACTAATTGTGTTGCTGTCCCAGGGCTCTGGGGTCTCTTTGTGTTTGTGAACAGAGCCCCAGGACCAGCTTGCTTAGGGGACTCTTCTCCAGGTTCATCACTCTGTAGGTGATGGTTTTGTTATGGAAGATTTGGAATTGCTTCCTTTTAGGTGGTTGTAGAATTGAACTGCTCTTTTCTGGATTTTGATAATTAGCGGATATCGGCCTAGTTCTGCTCTGCATGCATTATTTGGTGTTTTACGTTGTTATGCAGTTATTGCAGAATTCTGTTATTGCAGAATTATGCATGCAGTCTCAATTTGTTGTTTGTTCCATTTTGTGAGTTCTTGGTTGGTGAGAGGACCCCAGATCTCACAACCATGAAGGGCAATGGGTTCTGTAACTTGATTGAAGTACTTTTTGTCAGATCCTAAATGGGATGTCGAATTTTATGTTCCTTTTGATGGCAGAAAGCTGGAAAAGTGGAGGGGTATGGGGGTTGAACAAGAGAAAGCAGGAATAGAGGAGGGGTATGGGGGTAGAAGAAGAGAAAGCAGGAAAAGAGGAGAGGTATGGGGTAGAAGAAGAGAAAGCAGGAAAAGGGGAGGGGTATGGGGGTTGAACAAGAGAAAGCAGGAATAGAGGAGGGGTATGGGGGTAGAAGAAGAGAAAGCAGGAAAAGAGGAGAGGTATGGGGTAGAAGAAGAGAAAGCAGGAAAAGGGGAGGGGTATGGGGGTAGAAGAAGAGAAAGCAGGAAAAGAGGAGGGGTATGGGGGTTGAACAAGAGAAAGCAGGAATAGAGGAGGGGTATGGGGGTAGAAGAAGAGAAAGCAGGAAAAGAGGAGAGGTATGGGGTAGAAGAAGAGAAAGCAGGAAAAGGGGAGGGGTATGGGGGTAGAAGAAGAGAAAGCAGGAAAAGAGGAGGGGTATGGGGGTAGAAGAAGCGAAAGCAGGAAAAGAGGAGGGGTATGGGGGTAGAAGAAGAGAAAGCAGGAAAAGTGGAGGGGTATGGGGGTAGAAGAAGAGAAAGCAGGAAAAGAGGAGAGGTATGGGGGTAGAAGAAGAGAAAGCAGGAAAAGGGGAGGGGTATGGGGGTAGAAGAAGAGAAAGCAGGAAAAGAGGAGGGGTATGGGGTAGAAGAAGAGAAAGCAGGAAAAGGGGAGAGGTATGGGGGTAGAAGAAGAGAAAGCAGGAAAAGAGGAGAGGTATGGGGGTAGAAGAAGAGAAAGCAGGAAAAGGGGAGGGGTATGGGGGTAGAAGAAGAGAAAGCAGGAAAAGAGGAGGGGTATGGGGGTAGAAGAAGCAAAAGCAGGAAAAGAGGAGGGTATGGGGGTAGAAGAAGAGAAAGCAGGAAAAGTGGAGGGGTATGGGGGTAGAAGAAGCAAAAGCAGGAAAAGAGGAGAGGTATGGGGGTAGAAGAAGAGAAAGCAGGAAAAGGGAGGGGTATGGGGTATGGGGGTAGAAGAAGAGAAAGCAGGAAAAGGGGAGGGGTATGGGGGTAAAGAAGAGAAAGCAGGAAAAGGGGGAGGGGTATGGGGTAGAAGAAGAGAAAGCAGGAAAAGGGGAGGGGTATGGGGGTAGAAGAAGAGAAAGCAGGAAAAGGGGAGGGGTATGGGGGTAGAAGAAGCGAAAGCAGGAAAACGGGAGGGGTATGGGGGTAGAAGAAGAGAAAGCAGGAAAAGAGGAGAGGTATGGGGGTAGAAGAAGAGAAAGCAGGAAAAGGGGAGGGGTATGGGGGTAGAAGAAGAGAAAGCAGGAAAAGGGGAGGGGTATGGGGGTAGAAGAAGAGAAAGCAGGAAAAGGGGAGGGGTATGGGGGTAGAAGAAGCGAAAGCAGGAAAAGGGGAGGGGTATGGGGGTAGAAGAAGAGAAAGCAGGAAAAGGGGAGGGGTATGGGGGTAGAAGAAGAGAAAGCAGGAAAAGAGGAGGGGTATGGGGGTAGAAGAAGAGAAAGCAGGAAAAGAGGAGGGGTATGGGGGTAGAAGAAGAGAAAGCAGGAAAAGGGGAGGGGTATGGGGGTAGAAGAAGAGAAAGCAGGAAAAGGGGAGGGGTATGGGGTAGAAGAAGCGAAAGCAGGAAAAGAGGAGGGGTATGGGGGTAGAAGAAGAGAAAGCAGGAAAAGGGGAGGGGTATGGGGGTAGAAGAAGAGAAAGCAGGAAAAGAGGAGGGGTATGGGGTAGAAGAAGGGAAAGCAGGAAAAGGGGAGGGGTATGGGGGTAGAAGAAGAGAAAGCAGGAAAAGGGGAGGGGTATGGGGGTAGAAGAAGAGAAAGCAGGAAAAGAGGAGGGTATGGGGTAGAAGAAGAGAAAGCAGGAAAAGGGGAGGGGTATGGGGGTAGAAGAAGAGAAAGCAGGAAAAGGGGAGGGGTATGGGGGTAGAAGAAGAGAAAGCAGGAAAAGGTGAGGGGTATGGGGGTAGAAGAAGCGAAAGCAGGAAAAGAGGGGTATGGGGGTAGAAGAAGAGAAAGCAGGAAAAGGGGAGGGGTATGGGGGTAGAAGAAGAAAGCAGGAAAAGGGAGGGGTATGGGGGTAAAGAAGAAAGCAGGAAAAGGGGGGTATGGGGGTAGAAGAAGAGAAAGCAGGAAAAGGGAGGGGTATGGGGGTAGAAGAAGAGAAAGCAGGAAAAGAGGAGGGGTATGGGGGTAGAAGAAGAGAAAGCAGGAAAAGGGGAGGGGTATGGGGTAGAACAAGAGAAAGCAGGAAAAGAGGAGAGGTATGGGGGTAGAAGAAGAGAAAGCAGGAAAAGGGGAGGGGTATGGGGGTAGAAGAAGAGAAAGCAGGAAAAGAGGAGGGGGTATGGGGTAGAAGAAGAGAAAGCAGGAAAAGGGGGAGGGGTATGGGGGTAGAAGAAGAGAAAGCAGGAATAGAGGAGGGGTATGGGGGTAGAAGAAGAGAAAGCAGGAAAAGAGGAGAGGTATGGGGGTAGAAGAAGAGAAAGCAGGAAAAGGGGAGGGGTATGGGGGTAGAAGAAGCGAAAGCAGGAAAAGGGGAGGGGTATGGGGGTAGAAGAAGAGAAAGCAGGAAAAGGGGAGGGGTATGGGGGTAGAAGAAGAGAAAGCAGGAAAAGAGGAGGGGTATGGGGGTAGAAGAAGAGAAAGCAGGAAAAGGGGAGGGGTATGGGGGTAGAAGAAGAGAAAGCAGGAAAAGGGGAGGGGTATGGGGGTAGAAGAAGAGAAAGCAGGAAAAGAGGAGGGGTATGGGGGTAGAAGAAGAGAAAGCAGGAAAAGGGGAGGGGTATGGGGGTAGAAGAAGAGAAAGCAGGAAAAGGGGAGGGGTATGGGGGTAGAAGAAGAGAAAGCAGGAAAAGAGGAGGGGTATGGGGGTTGAACAAGAGAAAGCAGGAATAGAGGAGGGGTATGGGGGTAGAAGAAGAGAAAGCAGGAAAAGAGGAGAGGTATGGGGTAGAAGAAGAGAAAGCAGGAAAAGGGGAGGGGTATGGGGGTAGAAGAAGAGAAAGCAGGAAAAGGGGAGGGGTATGGGGGTAGAAGAAGAGAAAGCAGGAAAAGGGGATGGGTATGGGGGTAGAAGAAGAGAAAGCAGGAAAAGAGGAGAGGTATGGGGTAGAAGAAGAGAAAGCAGGAAAAGAGGAGGGGTATGGGGGTAGAAGAAGAGAAAGCAGGAAAAGAGGAGGGTGGTTGAGAGACAGCGTAATACACTATAGGGAAGAGACAACTGCCTTTTGTGACCGACAAATAGAAACAAAGGAGCACACTCAGACACATTACACACAAACACAAACACAAACACACACACACACAACCTCACTCAGCCCATCATCCTGGTAATGAGAGTAACCAGGAACTGTATCCCTCCCTCCCTCTATGGTGGGTGTGAGCCAGCAGCAGATATGTTTGCTCTTATCTTCCGTCTTATCTTCCCGTAAGACCGCTTCGCCTCACCACCCCCATTTCCTCACCCCCACCCCCCTCTCAGCTCATTGATCAGGGGAAAATGTTAGACAGAGCAAGCCAGGCTCACTTAATGTAAAGCAAGGTAATACCAGAGTGAAACCGAGCACTGATGCAGCCTCTCGGCTCACAGCACCATTTCCCCTTAATGGATTCAAAAAGGAGCTCAAATCGTATAACAGCTAACTCAGTCTCCACGCTCTCTACCTTTTCTGTTCGCTCTTCTCTTTATTTCAGTTGTTCCTTCTCTCTCTTTCCATTCTATTCCTCTCCCTCTCTATATATCCATCTCTCCTTCGTATATAATTATCGCTTCTCTCAATCTCTCCTCCTCTCCCATCCCTCTCTCACCTCTCCTCTCTCTCTCCTCCCTCCTCCCTTTTCAATCTCCTTCTTTCTCTTAGTGTGGGCTAGTGAAAGTCCAGCTAGGCTTAACCTTTCTCACTGAGTCCCCTGGTCCCTGTCTGTGAGGGCTCTGCACTGGGCTCAGTAGGACACTGGTCCCTGTCTGTGAGGGAGAGGGCTCTGCACTGGGCTCAGTAGGACCCTGGTCCCTGTCTGTGAGAGAGAGGGCTCTGCACTGGGCTCAGTAGGACCCTGGTCCCTGCCTGTGAGAGAGAGGGCTCTGCACTGGGCTCAGTAGGACTCTGGTCCCTGTCTGTGAGAGAGAGGGCTCTGCACTGGGCTCAGTAGGACTCTGGTCCCTGTCTGTGAGAGAGAGGGCTCTGCACTGGACACAGTATGAGCTGGGCCTAGCAGTCAGGTGGGGAGGAGGAGAGAGTGGTGGGGAGGGATGGAGGAAGAGAGGGAGGATGAGTAGGGGGCTAAAGTACAATTATCCCCCTAGCAGCTGGGTGGGCGGTCTCCTCCTATAGAGCCAGAGAGCAGAACAGAGCACAACAACACTGTTATCTCCACTCTTCCTTCTCCACTCTCTCAATTAAATAAGGCAATATTCAAATGCCTGCTGGCGTGGATACAGTCATTCATATTAGGTAGGACTTGTGTATTCTGTTTTGATTCGGCCCTGAAGTACAAAATTGAAAAACAACTTTTAATGAGCTTAAAAGAATGTGGGAAAAAATTGTGTATTGTTGGTTTAAATCTGTTTTTTATGTCTCAGAAAGAAAGTATGACTAGTATGGTTTGTGCTTCTTTCTACTTGATGTTTGATGATAGGTAGGCGATGCGTTGGTGTGTGATGAGCATATTGTGTACATGTTTTTCTATCGTGTTCTGTCAGAGCCAGATGTGTGTCTATGCATACTCTATCTGTTTGTCTCATAATGAGGGGTTAGTGAGTGTGAGCGATGCAGCAGATGTGTGTGTGTGTGTTGTGTTTGCTTGTGAAGCTCTCACACGTGGTTATGCTGGCTGGTGTTAATGAGCGAGTACAATGCCTGCAGCACAGACGATCGAGCGGTGAAATCACACACACACAGAGAGAGAGAGAGCGATTCAAAGGCAGGGCAGGGTGCAACATGCACGTGATCTTCCGCAGGTCTCTCAGAGAAACACAGTCTCAGAGCATGCTCATCACAAAAAGCAGTGTCTGACAGAGAAACAGAATGACTGCCAGCACAAGGTCAGAGAGAGAGAGACAGTCCGACAGAGAGAGTTCAGACAGGTACTGTAGAGAAACAGATACAGTCTGACAGAGTATCCGACAGAGAAACAGAGACAGTCCGACAGAGAAACAGAGACAGTCCGACAGAGAAACAGAGACAGTCCGACAGAGAAACAGAGACAGTCCGACAGAGAAACAGAGACAGTCCGACAGAGAAACAGAGACAGTCTGACAGAGAAACAGAGACAGAGACCGACAGAGAAAGAGAGACAGTCCGACGGAGAAACAGAGACAGAGTCCGACAGAGAAACAGAGACAGTCTGACAGAGAAACAGAGACAGTCCGACAGAGAAACAGAGAAACAGAGACAGTCCGACAGAGAAACAGAGACAGTCCGACAGAGAAACAGAGACAGTCCGACAGAGAAACAGAGACAGTCCGACAGAGAAACAGAGACAGTCCGACAGAGAAACAGAGACAGAGTCCGACAGAGAAACAGAGACAGTCCGACAGAGAAACAGAGACAGTCCGACAGAGAAACAGAGACAGTCCGACAGAGAAACAGAGACAGTCCGACAGAGAAACAGAGACAGTCTGACAGAGAAACAGAGACAGTCCGACAGAGAAACAGAGACAGTCCGACAGAGAAACAGAGACAGTCCGACAGAGAAACAGAGACAGTCTGACAGAGAAACAGAGACAGAGAAACAGAGACAGTCCGACAGAGAAACAGAGAAACAGAGACAGACAGAGAAACAGAGACAGTCCGACAGAGAAACACAGAGAAACAGAGACAGTCTCCGACAGAGAAACAGAGACAGTCTGACAGAGACAGTCTGACAGAGAAACAGAACAGAGTGACAGAGACAGTCTGACAGAGAAACAGACAGTCTGACAGAGAAACAGAGACAGTCTGACAGAGAAACAGAGACAGAGTCTGACAGAGAAACAGAGACAGAGTCTGACAGAGAAACAGAGACAGTCTGACAGAGAAACAGAGTCTGACAGTCTGACAGAGAAGTCCGACAGAGAAACAGAGTCTGACAGAGAAGTCTGACAGAGACAGAGACAGAGTCCAGAGACAGAGAAAGACAGAGACAGTCTGACAGAGAAACAGAGACAGTCTGACAGAGAAACAGAGACAGTCCAGACAGAGACAACAGAGAAACAGATAGAGACAGACAGAGACAGAGACAGTCTGACAGAGAAACAGAGACAGTCTGACAGAGAAACAGAGACAGAGACAGACAGAGACAGTCTGACAGAGAAACAGAGACAGTCTGACAGAGAAACAGAGACAGAGTCTGACAGAGAAACAGAGACAGAGTCCGACAGAGAAACAGAGACAGTCCAACAGAGAAACAGAGACAGAGTCCGACAGAGAAACAGAGACAGAGTCCGACAGAGAAACAGACAGAGACAGTGTGTGTGAGAAAAACAGATAGAGACAGACAGAGACAGTATGTGTGAGAGAAACAGATAGAGACAGACAGAGACAGTATGTGTGAGAGAAACAGATAGAGACAGTATGTGTGAGAGAAACAGATAGAGACAGACAGAGACAGTATGTGTGAGAGAAACAGATAGAGACAGACAGAGACAGTATGTGTGAGAGAAACAGATAGAGACAGACAGAGACAGTATGTGTGAGTGAAACAGATAGAGACAGTATGTGTGAGAGAAACAGATAGAGACAGTATGTGTGAGAGAAACAGATAGAGACAGACAGAGACACTATGTGTGAGAGAAACAGATAGAGACAGACAGAGACAGTATGTATGAGAGAAACAGATAGAGACAGTATGTGTGAGAGAAACATATAGAGACAGACAGAGAGTATGTGTGAGAGAAACAGACAGAGACAAACAGAGACAGTATGTGTGAGAGAAACAGATAGAGACAGACAGAGAGTATGTGTGAGAGAAACAGACAGAGACAAACAGAGACAGTATGTGTGAGAGAAACAGATAGAGACAGACAGAGACAGTATGTGTGAGAGAAACAGACAGAGACAAACAGAGACAGTATGTGTGAGAGAAACAGATAGAGACAGACAGAGACAGTATGTGTGAGAGAAACAGATAGAGAGAGACAGAGACAGTATGTGTGAGAGAAACAGACAGAGACAGTATGTGTGAGAGAAACAGATAGAGACAGACAGAGACAGTATGTGTGAGAGAAACAGATAGAGACAGACAGAGACAGTATGTGTGAGAGAAACAGACAGAGACAGTATGTGTGAGAGAAACAGATAGAGACAGACAGAGACAGTATGTGTGAGAGAAACAGACAGAGACAGTATGTGTGAGAGAAACAGAGACAGAGAGACAGTATGTGTGAGAGAAACAGACAGAGACAGTATGTGTGAGAGAAACAGACAGAGACGGTATGTGTGAGAGAAACAGATAGAGACAGACAGAGACAGTATGTGTGAGAGAAACAGACAGAGACAGTATGTGTGAGAGAAACAGATAGAGACAGACAGAGACAGTATGTGTGAGAGAAACAGACAGAGACAGTATGTGTGAGAGAAACAGATAGAGACAGACAGAGACAGGTTGTGTGAGCGAGACAGACAGAGAGACAGACAGACAGAGACAGGTTGTGTGAGCGAGACAGACAGAGAGACAGACAGAGACAGTATGTGTGAGAGAGACAGGTTGTGTGAGCGAGACAGACAGAGAGACAGACAGAGAGACAGACAGAGACAAGTTGTGTGAGCGAGACAGACAGAGACAGGTTGTGTGAGCGAGACAGACAGAGAGACAGAGACAGACAGAGAGACAGACAGAGACAGGTTGCGTGAGCGAGACAGACAGAGAGACAGACAGAGACAGAGAGACAGACAGAGAGAGGTTGTGTGAGTGAGACAGACAGAGAGACAGACAGTGACAGTATGTATGAGCGAGACAGTTACAGAGAGACAGACAGACAGGTTGTGTGAAAGAGACAGACAGACAGGTTGTGTGAAAGAGACAGACAGAGACAGGTTGTGTGAGCGAGACAGACAGAGAGACAGACAGAGAGATAGACAGAGAGAGGTTGTGTGAGCGAGACAGACAGAGAGACAGACAGTGACAGTATGTATGAGCGAGACAGTTACAGACAGAGAGACAGACAGAGACTGGTTGTGTGAGCGAGACAGACAGAGAGACAGACAGAGACAGGTTGTGTGAGCGAGACAGACAGAGAGACAGACAGACAGAGACAGAGATTGCGCGTGTGTCTGTGTATCAAAGAGCTATCCACTCTGAGCCAGATGGATTTCTAGTAGTCTGGTTAACTCCTGTGTGATTGAAATGAGCTGAGCTGTGCTCTGGTCACAGGGCGGTTTGATCCATTTCAGCTCTAATGACGGCCAGCCGTTGGCCTGATGGAACAGATCAAGGCCTTGATCAAGGTATTATTATTATGACCGCAGGATGGCTGGAGCACTGAGGCATGGAGAGCCCTGGGGGGCTGGGTAGTGGTGGGCCATCTCCGGGGATTGTCTGCTACACTAGAGCCCCCCCACCAGGGGAGGGGGGGCCTCTACTGTAGCAGACAGTCCCCGGAGGATTCCTAGGAGGATGAGGGCCTGGGGACACTGATCTGAAGTACAGTAGCTAGGCTAGCTACAGTTGAAGTCGGAAGTTTACATACACTTAGGTTGGAGTCATTAAAACTCGTTTTTCAACCACTCCACAAATTTCTTGTTAACAAACTATAGTTTTGGCAAGTCGGTTAGGACATCTACTTTGTGCATGACAAGTCGTTTTTCCAACAATTGTTTACAGACAAATTATTTCACTTATAATTCACTGTGTCACAATTCCAGTGGGTCAGAAGTTTACATACTCTAAGTTGACTGTGCCTTTAAATAGCTTGAAAAAAATCCAGAATGATGTCATAGCTGATGATGTCAATGATGTCATGGCTTTAGAATATTCTGTTAGGCTAATTGACATCATTTGAGTCAATTGGGGGTGTACCTGTGGATGTTTTTCAAGGCCTACCTTCAAACTCAGTGCCTCTTTGCTTGACATCATGGGAAAATCAAAAGAAATCAGCCAAGACCTTGGAAAAAATGGTTGACCTCCACAAGTCTGGTTCATCCTTAGGAGCAATTTCCGAACGCCTGAAGGTACCACGTTCATCTGTACAAACAATAGTACACAAGTATAAACACCATGGGACCACGCAGCCGTCATGCCGCTCAGGAAGGAGACGCATTCTGTCTCCGAGAGATGAACGTACTTTGGTGAGAAATGTGCAAATCAATCCCAGAACAACAGCAAAGGACCTTGTGAAGATACTGGAGGAAACATGTACAAAATTATCTATATCCACAGTAGAACAAGTCCTATATCGACATAACCTGAAAGGCCGCTCAGCAAGGAAGAAGCCACTGCTCCAAAACCTCCATAAAAAAAGCCAGACTAAGGTTTGCAACTGCACATGGGGACAAAGATTGTACTTTTTGGAGAAATGTCCTCTGGTCTGATGAAACAAAAATAGAATTGTTTGGTCATAATGACCATCGTTATGTTTGGAGGAAAATGGGGAGGCTTGCAAGCCGAAGAACACCATCCCAACCGTGAAGCAAAGGGGTGGCAGCATCATGTTTTGGGGGTGCTTTGCTGCAGGAGGGACTAGTGCACTTCACAAAATAGATGGCATCATGACGTAGGAAAATGATGTGGATGTATTGAAGCAACATCTCAAGACATCAGTCAGGAAGTTAAAGCTTGGTCGCAAATGGATCTTCCAAATGGAGAATGACCGCAAGCATACTTCCAAAGTTGTGGCAAAATGGCTTAAGGACAACAAAGTGAATCCTATAGACAATTTGTGGGCAGAACTGAAAAAGCATGTGCGAGGAGGCCTACAAACCTGATTCAGTTACACCAGCTCTGTCAGGAGGAATGGGCAAAAATTCCCCCAACTTATTGTGGGAAGCTTGTGGTAGGCTACCTGAAACATTTGACCAAAGTTCAACAATTTAAAGACAATGCTACCAAATACTAATTGGGTGTATGTAAACTTCTGACCCACTGGGAATGTGATGATACAAATAAATGCTGAATTATTCTGACATTTCACATTCTTTAAACAAAGTGGTGATCGTAACTGACCTAAAACAGGGAATTTTTACTAGGATTAAATGTCAGGAATTGTGAAAAACTGAGTTTAAATGTATTTGGCTAAGGTGTATGTAAACGTCCAACTTCAACTGTATATAGTGATATATACCTTATGTCTGGTAGGGGACAGGGCTGTGGTTTCTTACATCGTTTTCGATTGTTGACTGGTCATTAGGGTTGGATTACATGTATTTCACGAATGAGAATGTCCACATTGAAAAATAATTGGCAACGTTCAGGTCGTGGATTGAATTTCAATTTCAATCATCCCCTGAACTGTCTGAATAAAGAAATAGAATTGGCCCCAGCCCTGGTCAGTTAACTAGACCGTACATGATGTAGTAGAGATGAGTGGGCTTGTGTACAGGTACTGTAGTGACAGTATGGGGACATGAGCGATACATTGAGATGTTGGCAGGAAGTGTGTGTCTGTGGCTTGTGGGGATGGATGCTCTCCTCCCATGAGACACACACACGCCCAGCCTGCAGCTGATCAAACCCCCTTTCATTATCACGCTTTCATCTAAGCCTGCTCTCATACAAACTCTGCATAATCTGCCTGTACGTCACATACACACGCATACACACACACACACACACATCCAAGGACACAGTATTTCATGCTGTCTGGTAGATACAGCTCTTTAACACCCACGCTCACTTTGTCTTCAACACTATCTCTCACACACACACACACAAGTACACTCAGCCATCAGCTGATGCTTTGTTCAGGACAACAGGACAAACAGTGTCAGAGCTGGGTCAAGGAGGACTGTTCATGTGCCAGCCTAGCAGGTCAGAATAAAGCAGTGCACCACGGCAGGTCATGACCTCTCACTTCCTGCTTGCTGTCTGGAGGGCTCTACTCACACGCAACCCTCTGGTGGCTGGGTGTGTGTGTGTGTGTGTGTGTGTGTGTGTGTGTGTGTGTGTGTGTGTGTGTGTGTGTGTGTGTGTGTGTGTGTGTGTGTGTGTGTGTGTGTGTGTGTGTGTGTGTGTGTGTGTGTGTGTACTTGAATCCATGTGTGTTTGTGCTCAAGTTGATACACCTCTACTACCCCTAGACAGTCTTTAAACTTATTTTGAGACTGAGTGGAAATGTTCCATAAAAGTTTCCTTAAGCTGTTTTGCTCATATCATGGAGAGTGTTTGATCCTGCTCCCTCAGAGAGAGAACGGCAGGGAGGGATGGATGGAGAGAGAAGGGCAGGGAGGGAGGGAGGGGAGAGAAGGGCAGGGAGGGAGAGAGGGAGAGGAGGGGCGGGAGGGGAGAGGAGGGCAGGGAGGGATGGAGAGAGAAGGGCAGGGAGGGAGGGAGGGAGAGGAGGGCGGGAGGGGAGAGAAGGGCAGGGGGAGGGAGGGGAGAGGAGGGAGGGAGGGCGGGAGGGGAGAGAAGGGCAGGGAGGGAGAGAGGGAGAGGAGGGTGGGAGGGGGAGAGAAGGGCAGGGAGAGAGGGATGGAGGGATGGAGGGAGGGAGGGGAAGGCGGGAGGGGGAGAGAAGGGCAGGGAGGGCGGGAGAAGGGCAGGGAGGCAGGAAGAAGGGCAGGGAGAGAGAAGGGCAGGGAGGGAGGGAGGGAGAAGGGGCAGGGAGGGCGGGAGGGGGAGAGAGAGAGAGAAGGGCAGGGAGGGAGGGAGAGAGAAGGGAGGGATGGATGGAGAGAGTAGGACAGAGAGTGAGGGAGAGAGAAGGGGCAGGGAGGGAGGGAGGGAGAAGGGCAGGGAGGGCGGGAGGGGGAGAGAGAGAGAAGGGCAGGGAGGGAGAGAGAAGGGAGGGATGGATGGAGAGAGTAGGATAGAGAGTGAGGGAGAGAGAAGGGGCAGGGAGGGAGGGAGGGAGAAGGGCAGGGAGGGCGGGAGGGGGAGAGAGAGAGAAGGGCAGGGAGGGCGGGAGAAGGGCAGGGAGGCAGGAAGAAGGGCAGCGAGGCAGGGAGAGAGAAGGGCAGGGAGGCAGGGAGAGAGAAGGGCAGAGAGTGATTGAGAGAGAAGGGCAGGGAGGGAGGGAGGGGGAAGGGGAGGGAGGGAGAGAGAAGGGGAGGGAGGGAGGGAGGGAGAGAGTAGGACAGAGAGTGAGGGAGAGAGAAGGGCAGGGAGGGAGGGAGGGAGAAGGGCAGGGAGGGCGGGAGGGGGAGAGAGAGAGCGAGAGAGAGAGGGCAGGAAGAAGGGCAGGGAGGCAGGGAGAGAGAAGGGCAGGGAGGGAGGGAGAAGGGAGGGATGGAGGGAGGGAGGGAGGGAGAAGGGCAGGGAGGGCGGGAGGGGGAGAGAGAGAGAGAGAGAGAAGGGCAGGAAGAAGGGCAGGGAGGCAGGGAGAGAGAAGGGCAGGGAGGCAGGGAGAGAGAGAGAAGGGCAGGGAGGGAGGGAGAAGGGGGAGGGAGGGAGGGAGGGAGGGAGGGCAGGGAGGGGAGAGAGAGAGAGCAGGGAGGGGAGAGAGAGAGAGAAGGGCAGGGAGGGAGGGCGGGAGGGTGGGAGGGGGAGAGAAAGGCAGGGAGGGAGGGAGAGAGAGAGAAGGGCAGGGAGGGAGGGAGAGAGAAGGGCAGGGAGGGAGGGGGAGAGAAGGTCAGGGAGGGAGGGAGGGAAGGAGGGGGAGAGAAGGGCAGGGAGGGAGGGGGCAGGGATTGAGTGAGAAAGAAGGGCAGGGAGGGAGGGAAGGGGAGGCAGGGAGGGAGGGAGAGAGAAGGGGAGGGGAGGGCAGGGAGGAGGGCAGGGAGGGAGAGAGAAGGGCAGGGAGGGAGGGAGGAAGAAGGGCAGGGAGGAAGGGGAGGCAGGGAGGGAGGGAGAGAGAAGGGGAGGGCAGGGAGGAGGGCAGGGAGGGAGAGAGAAGGGCAGGGAGGGAGGGAGGAGGGAGAGAATTAAGGGAGGGATGGATGGAGAGAGTAGGACAGAGAGTGAGGGAGAGAATGGCAGGGAGGGAGGGGGAGGGAGGGAGGGAGGGGGGGGAAGGGAGAGAAGGGAAGGGAGGGATGGATGGAGAGAGTAGGACAGAGAGTGAGAGAGAAAGAAGGCAGGGGGAGGGAGGGAGAAGGGCAGGGACGGAGGGAGGGAGGGAGGGAGAAGGGCAGGGAGGGAGGGAGAAGGGCAGGGATTGAGGGAGGGAGAAAGGCAGGGAGGGTGGGAGGGGGAGAGAAGGGCAGGGAGGGAGGAAGGGAGGGGGAGGGGAGAGAAGGGAAGGGAGGGATGGATGGAGAGAGTAGGACAGAGAGTGAGAGAGAAAGAAGGCAGGGAGGGAGGGGGAGGGAGGGAGAAGGGCAGGGACGGAGGGAGGGAGGGAGGGAGGGAGGGAGGGAGGGGGAGGGGAGGGAGGGAGGGAGGGAGGGAGAAGGGCAGGGAGGGAGGGAGGGCAGGGAGAGAGTAGGACAGAGAGTGAGTGAGAGAGAAGGGCAGGGAGGGAGGGAGGGAAGGGGAGGGAGGGAGAGAGAAGGGGAGGGCAGGGAGGGAGAAGAGCAGGGAGGGAGGGAGGGAGAGAGAAGGGCAGGGAGGGAGGGGGAAAGGGAGGGATGGATGGAGAGAGTAGGACAGAGAGTGAGGGAGAAGGGCAGGGAGGGTGGGAGTAGGGCAGGGAGGGAGGGAGGGAGGAGAGAGAAGGGCAGGGAGGGGGAAGAGAAGGGCAGGGAGGGATGGAGAGAGAAGGGCAGGGGGGCGGGAGGGTGGGAGGGGGAGAGAAGGGCAGGGAGGGAGGGAGAGAGAGAGAAGGGCAGGGAGGGAGGGAGAGAGAGAGAAGGGCAGGGAGGGAGGGGAGGGAGTGAGGGAAGGAGGGGGAGAGAAGGGCAGGGAGGGAGGGAGAGAGAAGGGCAGGGAGGGAGGGAAGGGGAGGCAGGGAGAGAGAAGGGGAGGGCAGGGAGAAGGGCAGGGAGGGAGAGAGAAGGGCAGGGAGGGAGGGGGAAGGGAGAGAATTAAGGGAGGGATGGATGGAGAGAGTAGGACAGAGAGTGAGAGAGAAAGAAGGCAGGGAGGGAGGGAGGGAGGGAGGGAGGGAGAAGGGCAGGGAGGGAGGGAGTAGGGCAGGGAGTGAGTGAGAGAGAAGGGCAGGGAGGGAAGGGGAGGCAGGAGGGAGGGAGAGAGAAGGGGAGGGCAGGGAGGGAGAAGGGCAGGGAGGGAGGGAGGGAGGGAAGGGGAGGCAGGGAGGGAGGGAGGGAGAAGGGCAGGGAGGGAGGGAGGGAAGGGCAGGGAGAGAGTAGGACAGAGAGTGAGTGAGAGAGAAGGGCAGGGAGGGAGGGAGGGAAGGGCAGGGAGAGAGTAGGACAGAGAGTGAGAGAGAAAGAAGGCAGGGAGGGAGGGAGGGAGAAGGGCAGGGACGGAGGGAGGGAGGGAGCGAGGGAGAGAGAAGGGCAGGGACGGAGGGGGAAGGGAAGGAGGGATGGATGGATGGAGAGAGTAGGACAGAGAGTGAGAGAGAAAGAAGGCAGGGAGGGAGGGAGGGAGGGAGGGAGGGAGGGAGGGAGGGAGGGAGGGAGGGAGGGAGGGAGGGAGGGAGGGAGGGAGGGAGGGAGGGAGAAGGGAGGGAGGGAGAAGGGAGGGAGAAGGGCAGGGAAAGTGGGAGGGGGAGAGAAGGGCAGGGAGGGAGGGAGGGAGAGAGAGAGAAAGGCAGGGAGGGAGGGAGAGAGGGAGGGAGAAGGGCAGGGAGGGAGAGAGAAGGGGATGGAGGGAGGGAGGGAGGGAGGGAGGGGGAGGGAGGGAGGGAGGGAGGGAGGGAGGGAGGGAGGGGGAGAGGAGAGGGGATGGAGGGAGAAGGGCAGGGAGGGAGGGAGGAAGAGAATAGGTCAGGGAGGGAGGGAGAGAGTAGGGGAGGGAGGGAGGGAGAGAGAAAAGGGAGGGAGGGAGGGGGAGAGAAGGGCAGGGAGGGAGGGAGTAGGGGCAGGGAGGGAGGGGGAGAGAAGGGCAGGGAGGGAGGAAGGGAGGGGAGAGAAGGGCAGGGAGGGGGAGAGAAGGGCAGGGAGGGAGGAAGAGAATAGGTCAGGGAGGGAGGGAGAGAGTAGGGGAGGGAGGGAGAGAGTAGGGGAGGGAGGGAGAGAGTAAGGCAGGGAGGGAGGGAGAGAGAAAAGGGAGGGAGGGGGAGAGAAGGGCAGGGAGGGAGGGAGTAGGGCAGGGAGGGAGGGGGAGAGAAGGGCAGGGAGGGAGAGAGAAGGGCAGGGAGGGAGGAAGGGAGGGGAGAGAAGGGCAGGGAGGGGGGAGAGAAGGGCAGGGAGGGGGAGAGAAGGGCAGGGAGGGAGAGAGAAGGGCAGGGAGGGAGAGAGAAGGGCAGGGAGGGGGGAGAGAAGGGCAGGGAGGGGGAGAGAAGGGCAGGGAGGGGGAGAAGGGCAGGGAGGGAGAGAGAAGGGCAGGGAGGGAGAGAGAGAGAAAGGCAGGGAGGGGGGAGAGAAGGGCAGGGAGGGAGAGAGAAGGGCAGGGAGGGAGAGAGAAGGGCAGGGAGGGGGAGAGAAGGGCAGGGAGGGGGAGAGAAGGGCAGGGAGGGAGAGAGAAGGGCAGGGAGGGAGAGAGAGAGAAAGGCAGAAAGAAAGTGCTTTGACAGTGTGCTGCTGTATAGATGTATTTGTTTTGGGGTTGGAGAGACGATGGGGAAGGTGTGGTTCTTTGTACATCCGTCCGGCGTGGCCTGCTCCACTCTAATGTAGTGGCACGTCACAGTCAGTGACCTCTCTCTGCCATCTGTGACTTCTGGAAAGATCATGGGTTCAAAGGTCACGATACCTCGTCATCAGCGATGAGAAAGGAGGAAGCGATGAACAGGAAGTGAGGGCATGAGAAGGACAGAGGTTGACCAGAGAGATTAAAAACACTTAAGAATGGAGATTCCGCCCAGCTCACTTCCTATCCTAGGCGCCCCTCTTTCCTAATCCTAATCCTTTCCCAAACATCCATCCATCCCCATCGGAAGAAACATCGGTGTGTTTTCCCCCTGGGTGACTTGGCTGAAGCAGCAGAGTCAGAACATGTGCCTTTTTTCTCTCTCAACGTCAGACTAATTAGCTAGCGATTGTCGGAACACTGACTGATATTATTAGCCTGCCGTGTCGTTTCTAATTTGTTGAACGTCATTAGGCAGTCCAGTGAAAACAAGTCCCCACCACCAATCATTAAAAAAGGTGATTGGATACAGCCAGGAGGCCTGTCTGCCTGCCTGCCTGCCTGCCTGCCTGCCTGCCTGCCTGTCTGCCTGTCTGCCTGTCTGCCTGTCTGCCTGCCTGCCTGTCTGCCTGCCTGCCTGCCTGCCTGCCTGCCTGTCTGCCTGCCTGCCTGCCTGCCTGTCTGCCTGTCTGCCTGCCTGTCTGCCTGTCTGCCTGCCTGTCTGCCTCTGCCTGCCTGCCTGCCTGCCTGCCTGCCTGTCTGCCTGCCTGCCTGCCTGCCTGCCTGCCTGCCTGCCTGTCTGTCTGTCTGCCTGCCTGTCTGTCTGTCTGTCTGCCTGCCTGTCTGCCTGTTTTGAATTTGCGTGACAGGAAGTATAATTTATTCTGTGCATTTCAAATAAATTCCACTTAGTCATAGAACATGAGAGTTTCATTGAATCTCACTGGTAGTACTTCCAGATACCAACGAATATATCACTTTTCTCTGGAAACAGTGTTCATTAACTCTTTTAGCCTATTTTCACCAACCATTTCATTTGTTTGGCTTATTTTTTAAGGTTTTAGGGTCAACTTGAGGGTTAAACTAACGCATTCTACAAAATGCAGTATTTCCCCCATATTTAACTAAATGTTTGTGATTAATGAAATATAATAACCTATAATATTCACTCAGGTTTTGTTTTCCTTGAGAATTTATTTAAAGATTTTTTTCCTGAAAATCAGATGTGTCAACAGTATTTAATATACATGTATATAATGACGTGTTGGATGTTTTATGTACAAAATGTATATTTGATTAGACTACACCTAATATAGAATAGAAGAGGCGTTTGAATTTCATTTCATTTCATTTCACTGAATTCAATTATATTTCCTTTAATTAAAATTCCAATTGCAATTCTGTATCCTGTTTACTAGTTCAATTCAAATTCAAGAATTGAATTGGAATTTGAGGCATTCTCAATTCAATTCTGAATTCAACACAATCCTGCTGTCTGCTTCCCTGTCTGCCTGCCTGTCTGCCTGCCTGTCTGCCTGCCTGCCTGTCTGCCTGCCTGTCTGCCTGTCTGTCTGGGAAATAGCTACAGTCATGACAGACATGTTTTGCAAAGCTTAGCAGTTCCCTGAGTTTGAATCTGCTATAGGCTTTTGAGAAGAGACACCCTGAGTCCACCCTCACCCATCTCTCTACCCTCACCTCCCCCAGCTACAGTATGTTTACACAGGGCTATTCCTCTTAATCCGACCTCCAGGGTGCTCACTCAGTCAATGTCTTATCTCTCAGCAGAAAGAGTGAAAAAAAGAGGAGAGATTTGAGGACATTTGAGATTTGAGGACACTCAGCAGCTTGGGAGATAATGTGAAGCCTTTCGCTGCTGGTTCCAGACACCCTCCATGTTTCTAAACACACAGGCTCTCTTTCTCTATTTCCCTCCTCTCTCTCTCTCTCTCTCTCTCTCTCTCTCTCTCTCTCGCCATTCCTTCCTCCCCCTCTCTTCCTCTACTCAACCCTAAGCCAAAGGCCTCTCCATCGATCCAATAAAAGCTGAAGTCAGAACTGTGAGCTGTAAGTCATCAAATAGTTTTATCCCGGCCCTCCACTAAGTCCAGTCATTTAAAGCACATTTAGATCATCTTGGACTTTCTCTGTGTGGCTGCTCTTTCTTTCCCAAAAACTAAATCAATAGAAGTCAGATTGGGTGCAGAATGTGCTGTACAGGCTTTGCATCTAAATTCACACCCCCGTCTCCTGAATGGCAAACTGGAAACAAAGTCTGCCCATTAAAGCAGACATTTCAAATTCACGTAACATTTGGGGCTGACTTATATCGAGCAATGAAATGCATCGGCGCAGACAGACATTTTTCATCCATCTCCAAGAGTAAACACAACTTGACATTTTATGCACATTTAGAAGTCAACCTTCTCAAATCAGCAAACAGCATCAAAGTGTTGATTTGGCTCTCTGATGGACACCAGCAGGTGTGGAATGACGATTCCACAGAAGGAGGGAAAGTGGGATACGTTTTATAGTGTCCTCCTGTTGCATTTTGAGTGTTTTCAAACTGCGTCTGTGGTAATGTTTGTATTGTTAACCTCCATTATTAAAACAGGCTGCTGTTAGCATCGACTGTCAAAGACAAAACAAGTTTGTTGTTTGACATAACCATTTAGGAGAATTATCATCCACTACATTGTGTGTTGAATTGTCCTTGCTTTGACATTCATTTTCTGTGTCTGGTTGACGGGCTGCCAACACACATTAACTTTGCTACCTGGTGTTTCAATGTAATAACTGTCTTTGAATTGGCTTGACAGAACTCTGATAAGATGTTTATTTTTCTTATTGATTGATTGATTTATTTTCCTTTAATATTCCCCACAAACCCTACCACCCCTCGCCCAATTGGAGTAAACTAAAAAACAATAACACTTAGGCTTCTTCCTTCAGTTTATACATACTATCCACATTTTACAGACCGTCTATTTTACAATAGTTATATTTTGTTTGTTTTTAGTCCTTCCTCTCTTTCTGATGTCCATCCAGTTTGATTTCTATTTGTAACTGTGCTATTTCACAAACGTTCTGAGCCTATTTACATGTTACAGACTCCGACACCAGACACCCCCCCTAACCCTCCCGTTTTGCGGCTGGAGTCCGCAACTTGAGGGGGTACTGTCACGTCCTGACCATAGAGATCCCTTATTTTCTATGGTAGAGTAGGTCAGGGCGTGACTGGGGGTTAGTCTAGTTTATTATTTCTATGTGGGGTTTTAGTTTTGTTTGTCTTTGTTGGTGATTTTGTATGATTCCCAATTAGAGGCAGCTGGTAATCGTTGTCTCTAATTGGGGGTCATATTTAGAGATCTTCTTTCCACCTGTGTTTTGTGGGATATTGTTATGTGTAGTTGCATGGTAGCACGCCATTGTCATCACGGTTTGTTTAGTCTTTATTGTTTGTTGTGTGGTTCACTTATTTCTAATAAAAGATGTGGAACCCAGATCATGCTGCACGATGGTCCGAGTATGCTTCCAACGATCTTGACAACATTTGTTATCTTATTGTTATTCGTCCCACCCTTCAGCTCCATTCAACCCCTCCCATCTATCTCTTAACACCATCCATTTTGGATTTCTAAAACCTTTCTATTCTCCTAGTTTCTATAGATTGTAAATTAAAGAAACATTTTTGCTCAAATAATTATTATATTAATAATCGATTAACTATGACTTTTCAAGTCACCCAGTATTGCTATTTGCAGCGTTAGTTCTAGGTAAATGTTGCAATTCTTCAGCCATTCCTGGACCTGTGACTGTTACGTTCCCCAGTTTATGTGTTGTAGTTTGTATGTTTGCATGTGTTTATTTTAGGAAATGGCTTCCTGAAATCCCTCAAGCAGCTGATTGGTCGACTCCAGGGCTAATTGGAGAGCTGACTCCGCCCCCTCTTCAAGACAGCTGTCTCCAATTACCCATTCAATCTGAAGCTATATAAAAGCCTGTTCAGGAGAGAGAGATTTTGCTGGATGTAGATTTGCTAGAGAGTTTTTGCTAGAGAGTTTTGCTGGGAGGTCATTGCTGGGAGGTCATTGCTGGGAGGTCATTGCTGGGAGGTCATTGCTGGGAGGTCATTGCTGGGAGGTCATTGCTGGGAGGTCACTGCAGAGATTTTGCTAGAGAGATTTTGCTAGAGAGATTTTGCTAGAGAGATTTTGCTAGAGAGATTTTGCTAGAGGTTGATTTTGCTGGGAGTTCATTGCTGAGAGTTGGTATGTTTTGTGAGTTTGTTGCTCAGATAGAGCTTATTTGATGTCCTTTGTTTCTTAGTTTGTTTGTGAAAATTGTTTAATATTCTGTTTCATTTGTTCCCAGGGGGGAAGGGGAAGGCACCTAGGGAGTGCTTAGGCAAGAGGCCCGCGGGCATACATATACCCGTAGCATATTCTCTGTCTAGGCACACTAGGTAAGACCTGGGCGGACCACCCCCTGTATTTTGGTTAGGGCACCAGGTGGTGCTAAATTAGGTAAGTAGTGGGTAGGCAGGTAAGATAGGAGAGGGGGGGGCTTTGAGATTTACTTTCTTTGCTTTGGTTCCGTCCAGCCCCTTTTCCCTATATTACCGTGTAAAGGAATAAAGTCCTTGTAAACGGTACCACATTCTGCCTGTTGTCATTCTTACTCGCACCTACAGTCCATACCTTCACTTCACGGAGAGTTTAGTTGTAGCAGGGTGTTGCGTTCCCTCTTCATAGAGGCGTGCGTAACAGTGACCAAAAACAAGCTACATATGGACAGGACCAAAATAAATGATCTAATGACTCTGCCTCCTCACGGCAAAATCTACAGGGCTGTGAAGATTGTGTCTACCATGTTAGAGGTCGACCGATTATGATTTTTCAATGCCGGTACCGATTATTGGAGGACCAAAAAAAGCCGATACCGATTAAATCAGCTATTTTTATTTATTTGTAATGACAATTACAACAATACTGAGTGAACACGTATTTTGACTTACCATCAATACATCAATAAAAATACATTTAGCCTCAAATAAATAATGAAACATGTTCAATTTGGTTTAAATAATGCAAAAACAGTGTTGGAGAAAAGTAAAAGTGCAATATGTGCCATGTAAAAAAGCTAATGTTTAGGTTCCTTGCTCAGAACATTAGAACATATGAAAGCTGGTGGTTCCTTTTAATATGAGACTTCAATATTCCAAGGTAAGAGGTTTTAGGTTGTATTTATAGTACTATTTCTCTCTACCATTTGTATTTCATATACCTTAGACTATTGGATGTTCTTATAGGCACTTTAGTATTGCCAGTGTAACAGTATAGCTTAAGTCCCTCTCCTCGCCCCTACCTGGGCTCTAACCAGGAACACATTGACAACAGCCACCCTCGAAGCATCGTTACCCATCGCTCCACAAAAGCCGCGGGCGGCCCTTGCAGAGCAAGGGGAACAACTACTCCAAGTCTCAGAGCAAGTGACGTTTGAAACGTTATTAGCGCGCACCCCGCTAACTAGCTAGCCATTTCACATTGGTTACACCAGCCTAATCTCAGTTGATAGGCTTGAAGTCATAAACAGCTCAATGCTTGAAGCATTGCGAAGAGCTGCTGGCAAAACGCATGAAAGTGCTGTTTGAATGAATGCTTTCGAGCCTGCTGCTGCCTACCATCGCTCACTCAGACTGCTCTATCAAATATCAAATCATAGACTTAATTATAACATAACACACACAAATACGAGCCTTTGGTCAGTAATATGGTCGAATCCGGAAACTATCATTTAGAAAACAAAACGTTTATTCTTTCAGTGAAATACGGAACTGTTACGTATTTTATCTAATGGGTGGCATCCCTAAGTCTAAATATTGCTGTTACATTGTACAACCTTCAATGTTATGTCATAATTATGTAAAATTCTGGCAAATTAGTTCGCAACAAGCCAGGCGGCCCAAACTGTTGCATATACCATGAATCTGCGTGCAATGAATGCAAGAGAAGTGACACAATTTCACCTGGTTAATATTGCCTGCTAACCTGGATTTCTTTTAGCTAAATATGCAGGTTTAAAAATATATACTTCTGTGTATTAATTTTAAGAAAGTCATTGATGTTTATGGTTAGGTACAGTCGTGCAACGATTGTGCTTTTTTCGCAAATGCGCTTTTGTTGGGGCGGCAAGGTAGCCTAGTGCTAGAGCGTTAGAGTGTTGGACTAGTAACCGGAAGGTTGCAAGTTCAAATCCCCGAGCTGACAAGGTACAAATCTGTCAGTCTGCCCCTGAACAGGCAGTTAACCCACTGTTCCTAGGCCGTCATTGAAAATAAGAATTTGTTCTTAACTGACTTGCCTAGTTAAATAAAGGTTAAAAAAAACATTTAAATCCCCCGTTTGGCGAAGTTGGCTGTCTTTGTTAGGAAGAAATAGTCTTCACACAGTTTGCAACGAGCCAGGCGGCCCAAACTGCTGCATATACCCTGACTCTGTTGCAAAAGAAGTGACACAATTTACCTAGTTAAAAGAAATTCATGTTAGCAGGCAATATTAACTAAATATGCAGGTTTAAAAATATATACTTGTGTATTGATTTTAAGAAAGTTTATGGTACACGTTGGAGCAACGACGGTCCTTTTTCCGCGAATGCGCACCGCATCAATTATATGCAACGCAGGACACGCTAGATAAACTAGTAATATCATCAACCATGTGTAGTTAACTAGTGATTATGAATGATTGATTGATTGTTTTTTATAAGGTACGTTTAATGCTAGCTAGCAATTTACCTTGGCTTCTTACTGCATTCGCGTAACAGGCACGCTCCTCGTGGAGTGCAATGTTAGGTAGGTGGTTAGAGCGTTGGACTAGTTAACTGTAAGGTTGAAAGATTGAATCGCCGAGCTGACAAGGTAAAAATCTGTCGTTCTGCCCCTGAACAAGGCAGTTAACCCACCGTTCCTAGGCCATCATTGAAAATAAGAATATGTTCTTAACTGACTTGCCTGTTAACTTCATGATGCTACCCATCCCGTTAGCGGGATTATTTTAGTCAGCAACCGCTGAATAGCATAGTGCCACAGTCAAATAATATTACTAAAAAATATTCATATTCATGAAATGACAAGTGCTATATTACAAAACACAGTTTAGCCTTTTGTTAATCCACCTGTCGTCTCAGATTTTGAAATTATGCTTTACACTGAAAGCAATCCAAGCGTTTGTGTAAATTTATCGAAAGCACAACATAACATTATGTACACTAAGCATTAAATAGCTAGGTCACGAAAATCAGAAAAGCAATCAAATTAATCATTTTCCTTTGATGATCTTCGGATGTTTTCACTCACGAGACTACCAGTTACACAACAAATGTTCCTTTTGTTCCATAAAAATGATTTTTTTACCCAAAATACCTCCGTTTGTTTGTCGCGTTATGTTCAGAAATCCACAGGAGAGAGTGGTCACGACAACGCAGACGTGTATTCCAAATAATATCCATAATGTCCACAGAAACATGTCAAACATTTTTATAATCAATCCTCAGGTTGTTTTTAAAATATATATTCGATAATATATCAACCGGGTGTGTAGGTTTTTCAGTAACACCGGGAGAAACAATGGCCGCTTTACTCTGTAGCGCAAAACTCACTCTGAGAACCCCCACCTATCCACTTACGCAATGTGATCTTTCACGTTCATTTTTCTAAATGAAAGCCTGAAACCATGTCTCAAGATTGTTGACACCTTAGGGAAGCCATAGAAAAAGGAATATGGTTGATATCCCTTTAAATGGAGGATAGGCATGCATAGGAACAGAGAGGTTTCAAAATAAGAGGCACTTCCTGATTGGATTTCCCTCAGGTTTTCGCCTGCAATATCAGTTCTGTTATACTCACAGACAATATTTGTACAGATTTGGAAACTTTATAGTGTTTTCTATCCTAATCTGACAATTATATGCATATTCTAGTTTCCAGGGCTGATAAATAAGCCGTTTCAAATGGGTACGTTTTTTAACCAAAAACAAAAATACTGCCCCCTACACGCAAAAGGCTAAATAAGGCTTTCCTCTTTCAAAGTATTGTTTGGTGAATCGTGAGTGACTCCATCATTTGTAACAAGTTTCAATAAAACTTGTTACAAAGCATTTCTATGTTGACGATTGAATAATAATTTGGTGCATTTTTCCCCATATTCCATCCAGTTCACTTTATTTTTATAATATATTATACTGGATCTTTCTTGAATAAGTTCCTCCATTTCTTTTTGTTTTTCCTCTAACTTATTATGTGCCTCTATGGTACAGTTTTATTGCTATCTATCTGTACTGCTAGTTCTTCAATTTCCTTTGTTAATATGGACTCTTTTGATCTGAATTGCTTTTGTTTTATAGATGAGTACTGAATTGCATGGCCTGTAATGGCATATTTAAAAGTGTCCCGTACAATAAGGGGATTTGCTGTACCTTTGTTATGTCAGAAAAAAATCTGTTATAAATTATTTCGTCCTAGTTAAAAATAAGTTATCATCCTGTAGGCTTTGATGACATTTCCAATATACTCTCCCACATGGAAATTCTGTAAGAGTAATATATATGCCAATTATGTGATGGTCCGACCGCATTCTGTACCCTATCAACACTTTAACTTTTGGTGCCAGAGAAAATAACATAAGAAAGTAATGAAGACGACTAGCTTGAATAAGCCTCCACCATGTATATCTCACTGGGTCAGGTTATTTAAGTCTCCATATATCCACTTATTCCATTATATCTTTGACATTCATGATTTCCTTAAGTGCCTGAGGGTGATAGTTTTTCAGTGTGATTTTCTTTACGGTCCATAAAGGTATTTAAAACCGTTTGTGAATGTCGTCCTGCTGCTCGGCTGGGGAGACATAGTGGTTGTTGTTCATGACGCTTTAACTTACTTTATTTTTTATCTGTCTTTGGCAGGCTGCTAGAGGCTGTTCCCACACTGTCTATCTCCACTGTCACTCAACATCAACCAGCGAATCAACGTCCTCGCTGAGACTCTATCGGAGCCATGGGTGAGGCTAAGGTCCTGATGTTGCTTCTTCTGATTGGTTGGGAGAAGTCGTTGAGTCTCAACTGGAACCCAATACCACGCAAGACCGTCAGATATCATGGTGAGTGTCTACCTGAAGTGAAACCCTATTCACACTATAGTGCACTGCTTTCAACCAGGGTCCATAGTAGAGGTCAACAGATTAATCAGAATGGCCGATTTGAAGTTTTCATAACAATCGGAAATCAGTATTTTTGGACACCGATTTGGCCAATTTAAAAAAAATAATAAAAAAATGTTTACACCTTTATTTAACTAGGCAAGTTAGTTAAGAACACATTCTTAACTACACATGGTTGATGATATTACTAGTTTATCTAGCGTGTCCTGCGTTTCATATAATCGATGCAGTGCCTGTTAATTTCTCATCGAATCACAGCCTACTTCACCAAACGGGTGATGATTTAGCACTGCCGTTGCACCAAACCTAACCATAAATATCAATGACTTTCTTTAAAATCAATACACAAGTATATATTTTTAAACCTGCATATTTAGTTGATATTGCCTGCGAACATGAATTTCTTATAATTTGGGTAATTGTGTCACTTCTCAGGGTATATGCAGCAGTTTGGGTCACCTGACCCGTTGTGAACTGTGTGAAGTCCATTTATTCCTAACAAAGACCGTAATTAATTTGCCAGAATTGTACATAATTAAGGCATAACATTGAAGGTTGTACAATGTAACAGCAATATTTAGACTTAGGGATGCCACCCGTTAGATAAAATACGGAACAGTTCCGTATTTCAATGAAAGTATAAATGTTTTGTTTCCGGATTCTACCATATTAATGACCAAAGGCTCATATTTCTGTGTGTTATTATGTTATAATTAACTCTATGTTTTGATATTTGATAGAGCAGTCTGAGTGAGCGATGGTAGGCATCAGCAGGCTCGTAAGCATTCATTCAAACAGCACTTTCGTGCGTTTTGCCAGCAGCTCTTCGCAATGCTTCAAGTAACACCCCAAAAGACCCGCAGGGGACGTAAACAAAATAATTAGCTTAGTCGGCGCTACACAAAACGCACAAATAAAATATAAAACATTCATTACCTTTGACCATCTTCTTTGTTGGCACTCCTAGATGTCCCATAAACATCACTTTTGGGTCTTTTTTCAATTAAATTGGTCCATATATAGCCTAGATATCGATCTATGAAGACTGTGTGATCAACGAAAAAAATAGCGTTTTATAACGTAACGTCATTTTTTTAAATTAAAAAAGTCGACGATAAACTTTCACAAAACACTTCGAAATACTTTTGTAATGCAACTTTAGGTATTAGTAAACGTTAATAAGCGATCAAATTGATCACGAGGCGATGTATATTCTATAGCTGTACGTCTGGAAATAATGTCCGGGTAAATCTCAACCAAAATATCCGGTCGGAGACCGGAAGAACTGCGCTGCCTTGTGTCTGTTTGACCAAGAAACAAATCGTAGGCAAATGACAAGACTGTTGACATCGTGTGGAAGCTGTAGGTATTGCAACCTCGGCCCCATTTAATGTGGTTCACGTTTAACAATGGTTGAAGTGGCGCATGGATATATTTTCCCATTTTCAGTGATCAGATTTTCCTGCACTTTTCGATGAAACGCACGTTCTGTTATAGTCACAGCCGTGATTTATCCAGTTTTATAAACGTCTGAGTGTTTTCTATCCACACATACTAATCATATGCATATACTATATTCCTGGCATGAGTAGCAGGGCAGTAGCAGGAAAATATATCAATATATCAATGCACCACTTGTATGTATTGTTGAATGGAAACTACATTACCTGGAGCCGAGATTGCAATTCCTACAGCTTCCACACGATGTCACCAGTCTTGTCATTTGCCTAGGCTTTGTTTCTTGATCAAACGAAGAAGAGACAACCCATTTCCTCCGGTCTCCGACAGGATGTTTTGGAGTAGAAATTTCTGAACATGATTTGAAGACGTCAAGCTATTGAATATACATCGCCCCGTGATCAATTTGATAGATTATTAACGTTTACTAATACCTAAAGTTGCATTACAAAAGTATTTCAAAGTGTTTTGTGAAAGTTTATCGTCAACCTTTTTAATAAAAAAAAATGACGTTGCGTTATAAAACACAGTTTTTTCCCTTGATCACACAGTATTCATAGATCGATATCTAGGCTATATATGGACCGATTTAATTAAAAAAAAGACCCGATAGTGATGTTTATGGGACATCTAGGAGTGCCAACAAAGAAGATCGTCAAAGGTAATAAATGTTTTATATTTTATTTCTGCGTTTTGTGTAGCGCCGACTATGCTAATTATTTTGTTTACGTCCCCTGCGGGTCTTTTGGGGTGTTGCATGCTATCAGATAATAGCTTCTCATGCTTTCGCCGAAAAGCATTTTAAAAATCTGACTTGTTGGCTGGATTCACAACGAGTGTACCCTGCATGTGTATTTTAATGAACGTTTGAGTTTTAACGAGAGCTATTAGCATTTAGCGTAGCGCATTTGCATTTCCAGATGTCTAGATGGGACGCATGCGTCCCGGGTCGACCCAAGAGGTTAATCCCAAAATGGCCATAACTCAAAAACCTTTCAGGCTTAGACGCCATTTTGTTCGGGACCAACTGCCCATTATGCCAAACCTATGCTCATCATGTTTCGTCTTCAAAATATTTTCCGTTTAGGAGATTAGGCCACGTCATGATTGGTGATGTTTTGTTCATTTGCAATATGATTCCATTCGCCCTCTTGTGGGATTTACCGGGAGAGCAGAAAAATGACCAAAATTTGAACATTTTATAAAACGGAAAGCGAATGTCCGAGAGAGTTCGTTTGATGACTTCCTGGAAGGTCCGGCCCTGCTGCACGGCCCGACGCCGTCTGCGAATTTTAGAAACGTTGTCGGACGTCTAGTAAGGGACTGTACATTTGCAATGTGGACTTTCTCACTAACCATATGGCAAATGTCAAAATGTTCCCTTAAGGTATGTTAAAATAAGTGTTAATTCAGTATTGTTGTAATTGTCATTATTACAAATACATTTAAAAAAATAGTCAGATTAATCGGTATCGGCTTTTTTTGGTCCTCCAATAATAGGTATCGTATCGGCGTTGAAAAATCCTAATCGGTCGACCTCTAGTCCCATGGGGGATCAGTATGAAAAATGGATGTGCTCACTACTCTAAAGCCAAAATCACATGGAGAGACCCCAGAGTAGCCAGTGTCAATTCATATACACTGTATATGCCAACGTTGCCATGAAAATCCATAATAAACAGTGGTGTTTGTTCGCTATGTAGCCCCCCAGCATTACTGTTGTGAGTTCCTTACGGGAGCCAGTGCTAAACTGTTGTTGCTTAGCTAGCTCACAAGGATGGTATAGCTAATAAAGCAGAGATGCTTATAAACAACCGTCTCGTTCTTATACATAAACAGTATTCTCTATTGAAATCCGAGTCCTCTAGTTTTCCAGTTGTAGCCTGACTACGCTATATGCCTTTGATTGAAATCAACACAGGAAGGCTGCAAGTGCTTTCAAATATGTAGCCTATTTGACTGATAAACCTTAGCTTATAGCCCAATACATTTTAAACTACATCTTTAGTCTACTTAGCATAGGGAAGACATAACGGTTCCTCTAATTCCATTTCTACAAACGACCCACGCAATTTATTTGCTTTTACCAGATTGCTCTGTGTAGACGCAAGAAAAATGGACTTGCTTTCCAATTTGACATGCTATGATGCCGTAGACGCCGTTGACGCTGTTTTCTCTCAAATGCCTTCTATTTCCAGCGAGAGCACACTAGTTCTCACACTTAAAATATGTTTGCTGTTTTCATCTGTCTGTTTTAAGTCCAGCTGTCAATGAAAAACAATAAATATTTAAAAAAATATCATTTCAGAAGGGGAAGTTGATTTACTTCTGCCTCTTTCTCACTCATATACCACATAACCACCTCACACCTTTATTCTGTCCTTTCTTTTCCTTCACTTCCTTCTCTTTCTTCTCCTTTTAACCCACTCCTCCATCCTTTCTTTGCTTTCAGCCCTGATAAGAACCAAACTGCCTGTACTATTCTCACAAAGACATCACACTTCAGCTGTACTTATCAAGACTGCTATTATATAAAAGCAGCCTCTTTTCTTTCTGTCACACTCTTTCCACTCTCTCTCTCTCTTTATCCCCCTCTCCTCCACACTCCTTTTCCTGTCCCTGACTCTCAGCCGTCATTGTTAGTGTGAGAGGTGTGGATGGAAACACAATGGAAACTAATCGACAAGCAGTCAATATCAGCGAGTGAGAGAGAGCATAAAGAGAGATAGGGAGCATAAAGAGAGAGAGAGAGCATAAAGAGAGAGAGAGCATAAAGAGAGAGAGAGCATAAAGAGAGAATGCGTTAGAAAAAGAGAAATAGAGAGAGAGAGAGTTAGAGAAATAGAGAGGGGAGAGAGAGTTAGAGAAAGAGAGAATAGATTAGAGAGAGTTAGAGAAAGAGAGAATAGATTACAGAGAGGGAGAGTTAGAGAATAGATTAGAAAGAGAGAGAGAGAGAGTTAGAGAAAGAGAGAATAGATTAGAAAGAGAGAGAGAGTTGGAAAAAGAGAGGAGCAGATAGCCATAAAAGGAGAGGAAATATCTTCACAGGAGTAAGAGGAGCAACGCAGTGATAAAGAGACAGAAAAGACAAACACACAGAGCATAACGTCCACAAAGTGTTTTATGTCACGGTGGAGCCGTCTCTGCACACGCAGATCACATAAACATCAACTGTGTGTGTGTGTGTGTGTGTGTGTGTGTGTGTGTGTGCGTGTGTGCGTGCGTGCGTGCGTGCGTGCGTGCGTGCGTGTGTGTGTGTTGTTTGGTGGTGGTGTGAGCAAGAGTAGGCCAATAAAGAGTGAGGCAGAACAAAGCAGAGAGGGGGAGAGAGAGTGAAGAACAAACACCATTGTAAATACAACCTATATTTGTGTTTATTCATTTTCCCTTTTGTACTTTAACTATTTGCACATCCTTACAAACTGTATATAGACATAATATGACGTTTGAAATGTCTTTATTATTTTGGAACTGTTGTGAGTGTAATGCTTACTCTACATTTTTTTATAATAATAATAATAATATATGCCATTTAGCAGACGCTTTTATCCAAAGCGACTTACAGTCATGTGTGCATACATTCTACGTATGGGTGGTCCCGGGGTTTCGAACCCACTACCTTGGCGTTACAAGCGCCATGCTCTACCAACTGAGCTACAGGACCACCTATAGGAATTGAACGACTGCATAGGGCTATGTTTTGGATGACTGGCTGCGAATGTTTATTGAATTGTTTTATTTCTGCCTTTTCTATTCCAGACATTCTGAAATTCACTAAAGCATCCCATGTATGTAACTTTAGTCTTTCACTTTTCAATGATTCTCTTATTGTTTATTTCACTTTTCTTTATTATCTATTTCACTTGCTTTGGCAATGTAAACATGTGTCCTCTGCCTGAAAAGCCTTTAAATTGAATTGAATTGAGAGAGCTACCAGGGTGTGTATAATGTTTAGCCTAGCAGTCTGAGGGTCCTTCTGTAGCTCAGTTGGTAGAGCATGGCGCTTGTAACGCCAGGGTAGTGGGTTCGATTCCCGGGACCACCCATACGTAGAATGTATGCAGACTGTAAGTCGCTTTGGATAAAAGCGTCTGCTAAATGGCATATATTATTATTATATTATTATATTATTAGTGCTCCCAGGCAGTTTGGGGTGGGTGGTGATGGGGGGAAGTAGGGAGATGGGAGCAGAGATAATATTTATTCCCTCTCCCCCCCACACCCCACCCAGGCCCAAGCCCTACTTCTATAATTATGTGTGGCTAAGTAATTTGGGATCTGAAGAGGAAAAAACACAGACATTTTTAACTGCTTCTTCCCTCTCTCAACTTCTTCTCTCACTCTCTCTCTCCTCTCTTTCCTTCTCTTTCTTTTCCACTCTTCTCTCTTTCTCATTTATCTCTCACATACACTCCAGTACACCTCCCTCGTTGCTCCCTGATTTGAGCACGCCTGACTGGAGTATCCATTAGCTGGTTATTTTCGAGCACTTAACGGACATAGACACAGCCCCGCTAGATGTTACTCATCCCAGCCTTTCTTGTGGCCCAGTCAGGAGCAGTTAAAATAGAGTCCTCCCCCCTCACTCCTCTCCCAGCCAAACCCCAATGACAGCCCTGTAAACCAGCTCTATACAAAGCACAGCATCTGTAGAGAGAGAGAGAGAGAGAGAAAGAGAGAAAGAGCCAAACCTTCCAAAACAAAGGGAGGGAGGGAGGGAGGGAGGGAGGGAGGGAGGGAGGGAGGGAGGGAGGGAGGGAGGGAGGGAGGGAGGGAGGGAGGAGGGAGGGAGGGAGGGAGGGAGGGAGGGAGGGAGGGAGGGAGGGAGGGAGGGAGGGAGGGAGGGAGGGATGTTCATTTCTGATTGTTTATTTCATTTTTGTTTATTGTTTATTTTATATTTTGTTTATTGTTTATTTAATCTGCCTTGGCAATGTTAACATATGTTTCTCATGCCAATGAAGCCCCTCTGAATGGAATTGAATTGAGAGAGGGAGAGGGGTGGGGGTTTGTTTGAAATGCCAGCAGGATGCGTTGATGCAGAGAATGAGACTAAATCTTAAAAGGAAAACCAATGCAAATGAGTGACACGGATTGAATTATTTGCATGCAAATATATGTTTACATTGCCAAAGAAAGTGAAATAGATAATAAACAACAGTGAAATCAACAATAAAAAGTAAACAGTAAACATTACACTCACAAAAGTTTCAGAGGAATGGAGACATTTCAAATATCATATTATGTATATATACAGTGTTGTGATGATGTGCAAATAGTTAAAGTACAAAAAGGGAAATACATATGGGTTGTATTTACAATGGTGATTGTTCTTCACTGGTTACCCTTTTATTGTGGCAACAGGTCACAGATCTTGCTGCTGTGATGGCACACTATGGTATTTCACTCAATAGATATGGGAGTTTATCAAAATTGGATTTGTTTTCGAAGTCTTTCTCTCTCTGCCCACCAATTACGGTAATGAGTGGTTGGGAGGGATGTAGGCAGGGATAGATGGATGGAGGTGGGGTGTATGATTTGGGGAGAACAGACAGAGAGGACAGACAATTTTTTTTTCTCACTTTTGTTTATTATCTATTTCACTTGCTTTGTCAATGTAGACATATATGTTTCCCTTGCCAATAAAGCCCTTTGAATGCAATTGAATCGAGAGAGGATCTCTCCATTCTCCACTATGTCCCTGGTTGAATGGAATTAAGATGGAGCATATGGCATGAACTAAAGTGGAGTATAGTCATTTTTTTATTTAACTAAGCAAGTCAGTTAAGAACAAATTGTTATTTACAATGACGGCCTCCCAAAAGGGAAAAAGGCTTCCTGCGGGGACGAGGGCTGGGATTAAAAATAAATATAAATATAAATATAGGACAAACACACAACACTACATAAAAAGAGACCTAAAACAACAACATAGAAAGGCAGCAAGACATGACAACACAGCATGGTAGCAACATAACAACAACATGGTAGGAACAGAACATTATAGCAACACAAAACATGGTACAAACATTAGTGGGCACAGACAACAGCACAAAGGGCAAGAAGGCAACAATACATCAAACAAAGCAGCCACAACTGTCAGTAAGAGTGTCCATGATTGAGTCTTTGAATGAAGAGATTGAGATAAAACTATCCCGTTTGCAACAAACTGAAAAGACGAGCGACCCAGGGATGTTTGCGCTTTGGGGACATTTAACAGAATGTGACTGGCAGAACGGTTGTTTTATGTGGAGGATGAGGGCTGCAGTAGGTATCTTAGATAGGGGGGAGTGACGCCTAAGCGAGTTTTATAAATAAGCATCAACCAGTGGGTCTTGCGCTGGGTATACAGAGATTACCAGTTTACTGAAGAGTATAGAGTGCAGTGATGTGTCCTATAAGGAGCATTGGTGGCAAATCAGATGGCCTAAAGGTAAAGAACATCTAGCCGCTCGAGAGCACCCTTACTTGCCGATCTATACATTACGTCTCTGTATTCTAGTATGGGTAGGATGGTCATCTTTATCAGGGTTAGTTTGACAGCTGGGGTGAAAGAGAAGCAGTTATGATAGAGGAAACCACGTCTATATTTAACTTTAGCCTGCAGCTTTAATATGTGCTGAGAGAAGGACAGTGTATCTAGCCATACTCCCAAGTACTTGTATGAGGTGACTACCTCAAGCTCTAAACCCTCAGAGGTAGTAATAACACCTGTGGGAAGATGGTATTCGTCTTACCAAACCACATGACCTTTGTTTTGGAGGTGTTCAAAACAAGGTTAAGAATGCTTGTTGGAGACTAAGAAAGCTTTGTTGTAGAGCAGTGGTTCCCAAACGTGTTATAGTCCTGTACCCCTTCAAACATTCAACCTCCAGCTGCGTACCCCCTCTAGCACCAGGGTCAGCGCACTCTCAAATGTATTTTTTTTGCCATCATTGTAAGCCTGTCACACACACACTATATGACACATTTATTAAACGTAAGAATGAGTGAGAGTTTTTGTCACAACCCGGCTCGTGGGCAAGAGCTTTTATAGGACCAGGGTACACATAACAATAATCAATCATTTTGCTTCTTATTTAGCCATCTTACATATAAAACCTTATTTGTTCATTGAAAATTGTTAATAATTCACCACAGGTTAATGAGAAGGGTGTGCTTGAAATGATGCACATAACTCTGCAATGTTGGGTTGTATTGGAGAGTCTCAGTCTTAAATCATTTCACACACAGTCTGTGCTTGTACTTAGTTTTCATGCTTGTGAGGGCCGAAAATCAACTTTCACATAGGTACGTGGTTGCACAGGACATCAGTGTCTTAACAGTACAATTTGCCAAGGTAGGACACTGAGCGCAGCCCTATTCAGAAATCTGGCAGTGGCTTCTGATTGAATTCAATTTTCACAGAACAGCTTGTTGCAATTTCGATGAGGCTCTCTTGTTTAGATATTTGTAAGTGGACTGGAGGCAGGGCATGAAAGGGATAACGAATCCAGTTGTTTGTGTCATTCGTTTTGGGGGAAAGTACCTGCGTAATTGCACATCCAACTCACTCAGGTGCTTCGCTATATCACATTTGACATTGTCCGTAAGCTTGAGTTCATTTGCACACAAAAAATCATACAATGATGGAAATACCTGTATGTTGTCCTTGTTAATGTCCCGCATATTGAATATAGTTGCAAAGAGTCCCTGTTATCCTAGATTCAGATCATTCAGGCGAGAAAAAACATCACCCAGATAGGCCAGTCGTGTAAGAAACTCATCATATCATGCAAGCTTTTGACTACATATGGACCATTAGTGGAATTCCCGCGAGAGAGTAACGGTTAATCTGATTGGATGTTAATTATTTGACTAGGCCACCTGTATTTGACATTGTGTTGTTATTTGCTGAACACTAGATGGTTTAGTTTTATTTTTTGTAGTGAAACGAGGCTACTCAGGCGAGAACAAAACCTCACCCGAATGTATAGCCCCGTTGGAAAATATAAATGGACTGTTTGAATTATTATTATTTTTTAAATGTGAATCACATTTTTATTTGGCGTACCCCCGACTGTAAGGGATTTCTTCCATTGACGGAGAGGCGGACCAAAGCGCAGCGTGGTTATTTTGATTCATGTTTTAATAAATCACTTCACATGAACAAACTAACAAAAACAAGAACCGTGAAAACCCAAAACAGCCCTATCTGGTGCAAAACACAGAGACAGGAACAATCACCCACAAACACACAGTGAAACCCAGGCTACCTAAGTATGATTCTCAATCAGAGACAACTAATGACACCTGCCTCTGATTGAGAACCATACTAGGCCGAAACATAGAAATACCCAAAACCTAGAAAAACAAACATAGACTGCCCACCCAACTCACGCCCTGACCATATTAAATAAATACAAAACAAAGGAAATAAAGGTCAGAACGTGACACCGACGGCATTGCGTGTACCCCAGTTTGGGAATACCTGTTGTAGAGCATTTAATGGGGAGGCGTAAGCTAAGTGTAAGACAGTATAATCTGTATATAAATGGATGAGAGAGCTTGCTACTGCCTGAGCTATGTTGTTGAGTAAATTGAGAAGAGCGTTGGGCCTAGGATCAAGCCTTGGGGTACTCCCTTGGTGACAGGCAGTGGCCGAGACAGCAGATTTTCTTACTTTTATACACTGCACTTGTCACGCCTTGGTCATAGTGTTTTGTGTTTTCGTTATATATTTGGTCAGGCCAGGGTGTGACATGGGTTTAATATGTTGTGTTTCGTATTGGGGTTTTGTAGGCATTGGGATTGCGGCTGAGGAGGGGTGTAGCATACGCTTGGCTGCCTGAGGCGGTTCTCAATCAGAGTCAGGTGATTCTCGTTGTCTCTGATTGGGAACCATATTTAGGTAGCCGGGGTTTCACTGTGTATTTTGTGGGTGATTGTTCCTGTCTCTGTGTAGTGTTCACCAGATAGGTTGTATTAGGTTTTCACGTTCCGTTTGTTGTTTTGTATTATTTATAGTTATTTTCATGTATCGCTATTCTTTATTAAAGACATGAGTAACCACCACGCTGCATTTCGGTCCGACTCTCTTTCAACAAACGAACGCTGTTACAGAATCACCCACCACACACGGACCGAGTGGCGTGGTTACAGGCAACGACAGCAGGAGCAGCGAAGGGAGGACGTTATGGACAGCAGAAGTATGGAGTATACGACGTGGGATGAAATAGACAGGTGGGCGGTCGACCCAGAGAGAGTGTCGGAGCCCGCCTGGGATTCGCTGGAGCAGTGCGAAGAGGGCTATAGGAGAATGGAGTCGAAGAGAAAGACACGGCGGCGCAGAAAGAAACCCGAAAGTCAGCCCAAAAAATGTATTGGGGGAGGGCTCAGGGAGAGATTAGCAGAGTCAGGAGTCAGACCTGAGCCAACTCTCCCTGTTAATCGTGAGGAGCAGCGATCAAAGGACTTCTGGACTTGGGAGGAGATATTAGACGGAAAAGGATGCTGGGCTCAGCCTGGAGAATATCGCCGTCCCAAGGAAGAACTGGAGGCGGCAAAAGCGGAGAGGCGCTGGTATGAGGAGGCAGCACGGCGACGCGGATGGAAGCCTGAGAGTCAGCCCCAAAAATGTATTGGGGGGGGGGGCTTACAGGGAGTATGGCTATGCCAGGTAGGAGACCTGCGTGAACTCCCTGTGCTTACCGGGGGGCTAGAGAGACCTGGCAGGCACCGTGTTATGCTATGTAGCGCACTGTGTTTCCAGTGCGGGTGCATAGCCCGGTGCGGTTCATACCAGCCCTTCGTATTGGCCGGGCTAGAGTGGGCATCGAGCCAGGTAAGGTTGGGCAGGCTCGGTGCTCAAGAGCTCCAGTGTGCCTGCACGGTCCGGTCTATCCAGAGCCACCTCCACACACCAGTCCTCCGGTAGCAGCTCCCCGCACCAGGCTTCCTGTGCGTGTCCTCGATCCAGTATCACCAGTTCCAGCACCACGCACCAGGCCTTCAGTGCGCCTCGCCTGTTCAGCACAGCCAGAGCCTTCCTTCCCTCCTGCCTGTTCGGAGCAGCCTGAGCTGCCAATCTGCATGAAGCAGCCAGAGCTGCCAATCTGCATGAAGCAGCCAGTCTGCAAGGAGCTGTCAGTCTGCAAGGAGCTGTCAGCCTGCATGGAGCAGCCAGAGCTGTCAGTCTGCAAGGAGCTGCCAGTCTGCAAGGTGCTGCCAGCCTGCATGGAGCAGCCAGAGCTGTCAGTCTGCATGATGCAGCCAGAGCTGCCAGCCTGCATGGAGCAGCCAGAGCTGTCAGTCTGCATGATGCAGCCAGAGCTGCCAGTCTGCATGGAGCAGCCAGAGCTGTCAGTCTGCATGGAGCAGCCTGAGCTGTCAGTTTGCATGGAGCAGCCTGAGCTGTCAATCTGCATGGAACAGCCAGAGCTGCCAGTCTGCATGGAGCAGCCAGAGCTGCCAGTCTGCATAGAGCAGCTAGATCCGCCAGTCAGCCATGATCTTCTAGATCTGCCAGTCAACCAGATTCTTCCAGATCTGCCAGTCAACCAGTCTCTTCCAGATCTGCCAGTCAACCAGAATCTTCCAGATCCACCAGCCAGCCAGGATCTACTGGAGCCTACTACCTGCCTGAGCTTCATCTCAGAACTGGGCTTCCTCTCAGTACTGGGCTTTCTCTCAGTACTGGGCTGCCCCTCAGTCCCGAGCTGCCCCTCAGTCCCGGGCTGCCCCTCAGTCCCGAGCTTCCCCTCAGTCCGAGCTTCCCCTCAGTCCCGAGCTTCCCCTCAGTCCCGGGCTGCCCCTCAGTCCCGAGCTTCCCCTCAGTCCCGAGCTGCCTCAGTCCCGAGCTGCCCCTCAGTCCCGAGCTGCCCCTCAGTCACGAGCTGCCCCTCAGTCCAGTGGGTTTCTGGGTGAGGACTATTAGGCCATGGTCGGCGGCGAGGGTGGATTATCCCAGGAAGCGAAGAGGAGGAACTATGACATTAATGGAGTGGGGTCCACGTTCCTGAACCGGAGCCGCCACCATGGACAGACGCCCACCCGGACCCTCCCTATGGTTTTGAAGTGCGTCCGGGAGTCCGCACCTTAGGGGGGGGGTTCTGTCACGCCTTGGTCATAGTGTTTTGTGTTTTCGTTATATATTTGGTCAGGCCAGGGTGTGACATGGGTTTAATATGTTGTGTTTCGTATTGGGGTTTTGTAGGCATTGGGATTGCGGCTGAGTAGGGGTGTAGCATAGGCTTGGCTGCCTGAGGCAGTTCTCAATCAGAGTCAGGTGATTCTCGTTGTCTCTGATTGGGAACCATATTTAGGTAGCCGGGGTTTCACTGTGTATTTTGTGGGTGATTGTTCCTGTCTCTGTGTAGTGTTCACCAGATAGGCTGTATTAGGTTTTCACGTTCCGTTTGTTGTTTTGTATTATTTATAGTTATTTTCATGTATCGCTATTCTTTATTAAAAAGAAGAGTAACCACCAAGCTGCATTTCGGTCCGACTCTCTTTCGACAAACGAACGCCGTTACAGCACTCTTTGTGAGAGGTAGTTAGCAAACCAGATCAAAGACCCCTCAGAGACACCAATACTCCTTAGCCAGCCCACAAGAATGTTAATAAAAATAACAGCACACTATTGCTTAGAATCAAGGGCAATGGTGACATCATTGAGGACCTTTGAGGTTGCAGTGACACATCCATAACCTGAGAGGAAACCAGATTGCATACCAGAGAGAATATTATAGACATCAAGAATGCCAGTCAGTTGATTAGTGACAAGTTTTCCAACACTTTTGATAAACAGGGCTAAATATAAATAGTCATATTGTTCTGTAAACTGCTGGGGGCCCATCACAACACAGTTATGATTATCATTAATCCATCCTTGCGCCATTCTCTCTCTGTCTTTCTCTCTCATTGTCCCTCTCTCAATTCAATTCAAAGGGCTTTGTTGGCATGAGAAACATATGTTTACATTGCCAAAGCAAGGCGGCCAGGCAGCATGAAGTGGGCACTCTTAACCGTGGCACTCTTTTTCAGCGAGGTAATTTGTGGAATAAATCAACTTAATTTAATCGTCTTTATGTAGAATTGAATTGCAATCTCCCACTGCTTCAGTCCCTGCCCTGTTTCTGCTTTCATATCTCCTATCTCCCCAGATCTTCCACTCGTCCTGTTGTTGTGTTAATCCAATTTTAGCATTTCCTCTCCATGTTTTCCCTTCTCCTCCCCCATATCTCCTAGTCCACTTCACCCCTCTCTCACCATTGCCTCCCCTAATCTACAGCAATTACACAGCTCTTCCATCTCTCTCCATGTACTCATTGTCTGATGCCTTGACTTTCGACGAAGTTCCTCTCGTCTCCTGAAGCAACACCTGGGTTTGTGTGTGTGTCCCTGTTACACTACTGTTTGTCTGTGTATTTATCTCCATGTGGGTACCTGGGTTGTTCCACCAATTAGGTGCCTTTTGAGTAGTGTAACTTGGTCACCTAATTTTAACATTCTGTCATAAAGAGCGTATTTTCAACTGAATAAAACACATGTTTTCCCATCTTAAAAAAATAATACTATAGTAAGTGCCTATTAAGTGCCAAATAAAGTAACAGGGTTGACCATAACAGGGTTGACGACTTCATCTTAAATCATCCATAAATTATCCTGTGACAGAGGGAATGGAAGCTTGTTGTGTGCAACAGGGAAGGGCAATTGAATTCAAGCTTTCACATTTGCTTTATTGTGAAACATGTCTAGCCTGTCTATCTATGGGGAATAGGGTTGATGTGTGATGTACAAACGTTATCCAACACAAAATGGCCAAAAGGAGTAAAACCAGCTCCCCTGCTTTTACACTATGATTTACTATTAGATGTGCAATGTTTCTTTTGAAGACTAAAATAAAGGAATAGTTTCACCCTATTAAAACAAGAGTTCAATTCACGTAACAGGGTTGCCCTTAAAATGAGGAACATGTTGTTGTGTTTTTTTTAACCTTAAAGTGAATAATGATCTTCAAAAATGACATTGTCAACAAAATAACTAGGGCTTTACAATTATGCTGAAAACATGGATAAATGTTGGTGTTAATTAAGTGGGTTAAAATCTTCCTAGAAGTCACAGTGGAGGAACAGAGGGACGTGTCAAAATGCACAATCTTGGCACTTTAGCAAGATGTAAAAATACATTAAAAAAAATGTATTTTATTTTCCATGTGGTTTATAGTAAAGGACACTCTATTGAGTATAATAGGCTTTTAAAATTCTATTCAATATTAGTGCACCATTTCTACTTAAAATATCAAAGGGGTGCAAAATGCACTCATTTCATGGAATGACCCACCTGCTTTTGACCAGGGTTTGTGTGTGTATACTTTTATAGTGGTCGGGTGCTGTACAGTTTAGGTTTCCTTCTTTCTTGGTCTGAATCATTTTAGCCTGCATGTTGCTGCTTCAAAGAGACTAAAATAGCCCTTTAATTATAGTGCAGTGTGTGAGCTCCTCCATGGTTAGCAGCTATAAGCAGAGCCTGGCAGTATGTCCAGTAAGGCTCTCATTGAAAGGAGCGCTTGCTGACTGAAGAGAGAGGCTGGAGTCAGCAGCATACATGGAGGCACATCAGAGGAGACCTAAAGGAGCTCTGAACCAGCCAAGCCCTGCTCCCTGGTCTGCTGCTCTGGCCCTTCCCTCCACCAGCCTGACCGTGAGCTCTCTGAAGATGGGAGCGAGACATCACAGAGATGGGAGTGGAGAACTCTTATAGCGGAGTGGCTAGCTAAAGTCCCAGAGAGATGGAACACTGGTACTCTGTTTCCATAGAACCCATAGAAGTGACCTTGGCACGTCTCAAGAGTTCAACTGTGGAGAGACACAGACCTCTGCTGCCTCACCCACAATCAACATTTTATGGGTTTGCAGTTTTCCCATTGGTCTGTGGTGTGTGTTTCATCTGTTGAAATCATTAGACCTTCTCTTTGCTCTCATTTCTGTGGCATGTTACTCCTTCTCTCCCCTTCATTCTATTTTCCCTTATTAGTTTAGTCTCTTCTCTTATGTAGGGACTTTAATATCTAGTATCTTTTCATAATACCTGCTAAATCTGACAGAGACCCCTCATTAAGCCACCCTACCATGCAGGCAGTCAGACTGGCTTCAGGGCTGACGCTGTGTGGTGACAGATGGGAAGTGCAGCCTGCCATAGCGACTGGTAATGACAGTGGCACTAATTATTTTAAACAACCGCCTTCAAGCTCTGCAAAATGTTACGTTATTGTGGGGAAATGTTCAAGTCACTAAGCAGGTACCCGGAGGGTTGTTTGGGAGTGTGTGTGTGTGTGTGTGTGTGTGTGTGTGTGTGTGTGTGTGTGTGTGCGTGTGTGTGTGTGTGTGTGCGTGTGTGTGTGTGTGTGTGTGTGTGTGTGTGTGTGTGTGTGTGTGTGCGTGCGTGCGTGCGTGTGTGTGTGCGTGCGTGCGTGTGTGTGTGTCAACACCAGACCTTTTCTGGCAGGGTAGAACCTAGCAGATGTGCTCTTGGCTCCCTTGAGGATCTCGTCTCTTCTCCTCTCATCTTGTCTCTCCTCATCCAGCACACGCGCCCATACCCTCCAATGTTTATACGCTGCTGCTCTCTAGATAATAACTATATTCCATGTTTATTCCCTTCTCCCCACTGCCTATCCCCCCAAGTTTCCCCTCCTCTCTTCCTTATCCTGTCTTTCTATACCTCCATGGTCTCTCTCTTTCTCCGTCCCTCCCCCTCTCTTTTTGTCTTTGACTTAATGTCCTCCAACCCACCACCTCTATAGTTCTGGTTCGTTGCTATACCCTCAAACTAGGCCAGGAAGAAAGTAACGTGATGTCGTCACCATAAATCATAACTCCTCCTGAAGGAGCTCAGGTCTTATTTTTAGAGGAACATAAATATTATTCATTTCATGATATCACTTTACTGAGGATTGTCTGACGTTTTGCACATGACTTCCCTTTGATAAGAGCGAGGCACAGAGACGCGACAGGGAACACAGGCGTGGATAATGGAAACTACACTGCATTTTCATTTCTGCTCTATCGGTTTCTTACTGTCTGTGGTTCTGTGTTTTACTGCATTGTGTGTGTGTGTGTGTGTGTGTGTGTGTGTGTGTGTGTGTGTGTGTGTGTGTGTGTGTGTGTGTGTGTGTGTGTGTGTGTGTGTGTGTGTGTGTGTGTGTGTGTGTGTATGTCTTGGGAGGATGCGTCTGTGTGTGTGTGTGTGTGTGTGTGTGTGTGTGTGTGTGTGTGTGTGTGTGTGTGTGTGTGTGTGTGTGTGTGTGTGTGTGTGTGTGTGTGTGTGTGTGTGTGTGTGTGTGTGTGTCTTGGGAGGATGCGTCTGTGTGTGTGTGTGTGTGTGTGTGTGTGTGTGTGTGTGTGTGTGTGTGTGTGTGTGTGTGTGTGTGTGTGTGTGTGTGTGTGTGTGTGTGTGTGTGTGTGTGTGTGTGTGTGTGTGTGGGAGGATGTGTCTCTGTGTGTGTGGGTGTGTATGTGTTGGGAGGATGTGTCTCTGTGTATGTGTGTTGGGAGGATGTGTCTCTGTGTGTGTGGGTGTGTATGTGTGTTGGGAGGATGTGTCTCTGTGTGTGTGGTTGTGTATGTGTTGGGAGGATGTGTCTCTGTGTATGTGGGTGTGTATGTGTTGGGAGGATGTGTCTCTGTGTGTGTGGGTGTGTATGTGTTGGGAGGATGTGTCTCTGTGTATGTGTGTTGGGAGGATGTGTCTCTGTGTGTGTGGGTGTGTGTGTGTGTTGGGAGGATGTGTCTATTCATGTGTCTCTGTGTGTGTGGGTGTGTATGTGTTGGGAGGATGTGTCTGTGTGTGTGTGTGTGTGTGTGTGTGTGTGTGTGTGTGTGTGTGTGTGTGTGTGTGTGTGTGTGTGTGTGTGTGTGTGTGTGTGTGTGTGTGTGTGTGTGTGTGTGTCTTGGGAGGATGTGTCTGTGTGTGGGTGTATGTGGGTGTGTATGTGGGTGTGTGTATGTGGGTAGGATGTGTGTGTATGTGTGTGTGTGTGTGTGTGTGTGTGTGTGTGTGTGTGTGTGTGTGTGTGTGTGTGTGTGTGTGTGTGTGTGTGTGTCTTGTGTGTGTGTGGGTGTGTATGTGTTGGGAGGATGTGTCTGTGTGTGTGTGGGTGTGTGTGTTGGGAGGATGTGTGTGTGTGTGTGTGTGTGTGTGTGTGTGTGTGTGTGTGTGTGTGTGTGTGTGTGTGTGTGTGTGTGTGTGTGTGTGTGTGTGTGTGTGTGTCTTGGGAGGATGCGTCTGTGTGTGTGTGTGTGTGTGGGAGGATGTGTCTCTGTGTGTGTGGGTGTGTATGTGTTGGGAGGATGTGTCTCTGTGTGTGTGGGTGTGTATGTGTTGGGAGGATGTGTCTCTGTGTATGTGTGTTGGGAGGATGTGTCTCTGTGTGTGTGGGTGTGTGTGTTGGGAGGATGTGTCTCTGTGTGTGTGGGTGTGTATGTGTTGGGAGGATGTGTCTGTGTGTGTGTGTGTGTGTGTGTGTGTGTGTGTGTGTGTGTGTGTGTGTGTGTGTGTGTGTGTGTGTGTGTGTGTGTGTGTGTGTGTGTGTGTGTGTGTGTGTGTGTTGGGAGGATGTGTCTCTGTGTGTGTGTGTGTTGGAAGGATGTGTGTGTGGGTGTATGTGGGTGTGTATGCGGGTGTGTGTATGTGGGTGTGTGTATGTGGGTGTGTGTGTATGTGGGTGTGTATGTGTGTGTGTGTGTGTGTGTGTGTGTGTGTGTGTGTGTGTGTGTGTGTGTGTGTGTGTGTGTGTGTGTGTGTGTGTGTGTGTGTGTGTGTGTGTTGTGTGTGTGTGTGTGTGTGTTTGTGTGTGTATATGTATGTTTGCATTGAGGCAATAAAGTAAAACTGAAAAAAATGTGGCATAGAAATTAACTTTATGCCCTGAATACAAAGTGTTATGTTAGGGGCACATCCAACAAAGCACATCACTCAGTACCACTCTTAATATTTTTGAGCATGGTGGTGGCTGCATCATATTATGTGTATGCTTGTCATCGGCAAGAACTATTGAGTTTTTTAGGATAAAAAGAGTTGGAGCTAAGTACAGGCAAAATCCTAGAGGAAAACCTGATTCAGTCTGCTTTCCAACAGACACTAAGAGATTAATTCACCTTTCAGCAGGACTATAACCTAGAACACAATGCCAAATATACACTGGAGTTGCTTTCCAGGACAACATTGAATGTTCCTGAGGGGCTTAGTTACATTTTTCTACTTAAATAGTCTTTAAAATCTATGGCAAAACTTGAAAATGGCTGTCTAGCAATTCTCAACAACCTACTTGACAGAATTGAAGAATTTAAAAAAGAATAACGTGCAAATATTGTACAATCCAGGTGTGCAAAGCTCTTAGAGACTTACCCAGAAAGACTCACAGCTGTAATCACTGCCAAAGATGATTCTAACATGTAAGGGGTGTGAATACTTATGTAAATGAGATATTTCTGTATTTCATTTTGAATAAATGTGCAAATATTTCTAAAAACATGTTTTCACTTTGTTTTGTGCATAGATGGGTTGGGAAAAAAATGTGTGGAATAATTAAAAGGGGTATGAATACTTTCTGAAGGCACTGAATGTGTGTTCCTCTACAGAGGTACTGGACAGCATGGCCAGGTTCCGGGCTCTAGGTGTGTGGAACTACACCATGGTGACTCTAGCAGAACACGAGAGGGTTCTGTATGTAGGAGCTAGAGAGGCCCTGTTCGCCCTGGACCCTAACGACATCAGCAGACAGCTACGACCTCTGGTAACTACACACAGACACACACACACACACTATGGACGCACACACACCTCAGCACGGCAGACATCAACCACAACTACAACTTCAACCCCATAGACCTGCTACAAGAGTGCAGTCAGTTTCTTGTGCAACATTCCTTAACAATGTTGAATGGAATTAAAATTGCCTGATTCTGATGTCGTTTGTTCAGTGGTGGAGGGGTAACAAAATGAATACATGATTACCTATATGAATGTAATTAGTCCATAAAAAGCTTAGTACAATGAAGGCTTGGTAAAACTTGTTAACGTGCCTCTGTACCTCACATCTTATATCCACTAAGGCAAATGCGTCTTTGAACAGCAGTATAGAGATTGTTATTTGATTAAATTTTATAATGAGCGTTAATTGGATTGTTGTGTGACTGATAATGAACAACCAACATTTCTGTGTTGTGAGCATCCCAGTAATAAGCAGCCCACCTGTTTGCTGCTGTTCTGGTGTGGTTTAGAGGGATGATAGGGCCACTGGATGCCAACTGCCTCACTATGTCCCCACTCTGCACCTATGTCACCATCTGCTGTGTCATCCTCTCATCTCTCTCTCCCACTGTCTCTCTCTCCCCCACTGTCTCTCTCTCCCCCACTGTCTCTCTCTCCCCCACTGTCTTTCTCTCCTCCCACTGTCTCTCTCTCCCCCACTGTCTCTCTCTCCTCCCACTGTCTCTCTCTCCCCCACTGTCTCTCTCTCCCCTACTGTCTCTCTCTCCCCACTGTCTCTCTCCCCCACTGTCTCTCTCTCCCCCACTGTCTCTCTCCCCCACTGTCTCTCTCTCGCCCTCTCTCTCTCCCCCCCACTGTCTCTCTCTCCCCTACTGTCTCTCTCTCCCCCACTGTCTCTCTCCCCCACTGTCTCTCTCTCCCACTGTCTCTCTCCCCCACTGTCTCTCTCTCCCCCACTGTCTCTCTCTCCTCCCACTGTCTCTCTCCCCCACTGTCTCTCTCCCCCCCTGTCTCTCTCCCCCACTGTCTTTCTCTCCTCCCACTGTCTCTCTCTCCCCCACTGTCTCTCTCTCCTCCCACTGTCTCTCTCTCCCCCACTGTCTCTCTCTCCCCTACTGTCTCTCTCTCCCCCACTGTCTCTCTCCCCCACTGTCTCTCTCTCCCCCACTGTCTCTCTCCCCCACTGTCTCTCTCTCGCCCACTCTCTCTCCCCCCCTGTCTCTCTCTCCCCCACTGTCTCTCTCTCCCCCACTGTCTCTCTCCCCCACTGTCTCTCTCTCCCCCACTGTCTTTCTCTCCTCCCACTGTCTCTCTCTCCCCCACTGTCTCTCTCTCCCCTACTGTCTCTCTCTCCCCCCCCACTGTCTCTCTCCCCCACTGTCTCTCTCTCCCCCACTGCTCTCTCCCCCACTGTCTCTCTCTCGCCCACTCTCTCTCCCCCACTGTCTCTCTCTCCCCACTGTCTCTCTCTCCCCCACTGTCTCTCTCTCCCCACTGTCTCTCTCCCCCACTCTCCCCCCCCACTGTCTCTCTCCCCCACTGTCTCTCTCTCCCCCACTGTCTCTCTCCCCCACTGTCTCTCTCTCCCCCACTGTCTCTCTCCCCACTGTCTCTCTCTCCCCACTGTCTTTCTCTCCCCCACTGTCTTTCTCTCCTCCCACTGTCTCTCTCCTCCCACTGTCTCTCTCTCCCCCACTGTCTCTCTCCCCCACTGTCTCTCTCTCCCCCACTGTCTTTCTCTCCCCCACTGTCTTTCTCTCCTCCCACTGTCTCTCTACTCCCACTGTCTCTCTTTCCCCCACTCTCTCTCCCCCACTGTCTCTCTCCCCCACTGTCTCTCTCTCGCCCACTCTCTCTCCTCCCACTGTCTCTCTCCCCCACTGTCTCTCTCTCCCCCACTGTCTCTCTCCCCCACTGTCTCTCTCTCGCCCACTCTCTCTCCCCCACTGTCTCTCTCTCCCCCACTGTCTCTCTCCCCCACTGTCTCTCTCTCGCCCACTCTCTCTCCCCCACTGTCTCTCTCTCCCCCACTGTCTTTCTCTCCCCCACTGTCTTTCTCTCCTCCCACTGTCTCTCTCCCCCACTCTCTCTCCTCCCACTGTCGCTGTCCCCCACTCTCTCTCTCCTCCCACTGTCTCTAAATCCATCTCTCTCTCTCTCTGGTCCATCTCTCTCTCCCTCCCACTGTCTCTAATTCCATCTCTCTCTATCTCTCCCCACCATCTATCTCTCTCCTCCCACTGTCTCTAAATTAATTTCTCTCTCTCTGATCCATCTCTCTCTATCTCTCTCGCTGTTATCAATTCAATTTTAGGGCTTTATTGGCATGGGAAACGTATGTTAACATTGCCAAAGCAACTGAGGTAGATAATAAACAAAAGTGAAATAAACAATAACAATTAACAGTAAACATTACACACAAAGACATCTCTACCTCACTCTTCCAACTCTCTGTGACTGTCTCTCTTGCACTCATGACTGTCTCTCTCTCTCACCCATCCCTCTATCGCTCCCTCTCTTTATCTCTCTCTCGCAGATTGAGTGGCCAGCACCACAGGAGAAGAAGAGAGAGTGTTCTGCCAAGGGCAAGAACAACCAGGTACGGATCCTTAAAGTTTCTGTTGACATTCGAGTACTTCATTAGACTGAGTTGATGATTATTGCTATGAATCGTAGAATATTATGCTTCAGTGTGAGTCTCCTCTCCCACAGACAGAGTGCTTCAACTACATCCGCTTCCTGCAGAGCTACAACCACACCCACCTCTACACCTGTGGAACCTTTGCCTTCCAGCCCAAGTGCACCTACATCGTGAGTGGCTCTCAATGGCAGAGTCCCAAATGGCACCCTTTTCCCTTCTTAATGCACTACTTTTGACCAGAGCCCTGGGAATAGGGTGCTATTTAGGACCAACAAGGTCTCAGTCACTTCCTGACCTTAAATCTGTGTCTTCAGTCCACTCTGTCTGGAGGTGATATTAGAGTTGATCTGTCCTGGTGGTGGTGTCACAGCTAGCAGCACCAGTGACATGGTGTCATGTCTTCTATCTTCTGTCTGACACCTCCACACCACATCCTCCCCATACGACTGAATCGTCTGTGTCAAAGGAAAGAATATCCCATGCAAACGAGGCAGTGGTATCTGGCTGTGTGTGTGTGTGTGTGTGTGTGTGTGTGTGTGTGTGTGTGTGTGTGTGTGTGTGTGTGTGTGTGTGTGTGTGTGTGTGTGTGTGTGTGTGTGTGTGTGTGTGTGTGTGTGTGTGTGTGTGTGTGTGTGTGTGTGTGTGTGTGTGTGTGTGTGTGTGTGTGTGTGTGTGTACCTGCCTGACGGAGATATGATAAGACGGTGTGGCGAAGGCAGGGAGCGAGGACTGTGGCTCCTGTTAGAACGGTTGTCACGGACAGACAGAGCCCGGAGCTGTGTTAGTCATGCACTGACCACCTGTGTCTCTGTGTATTTGTGTGTCTGTGTGTATGTCTCTGCGTGTGTCCTGTTGTCAACCCACAGAATGCTGACCACTTCAGTCTCAACCCTGGCTCCCTGGAGGATGGGAAGGGCAAGTGTCCCTACGACCCTGCCAAAGGCCACACAGGCCTCATAGTGGGTAAGCCATCTACAGTGCCTTGCGAAAGTATTCGGCCCCCTTGAACTTTGCGACCTTTTGCCACATTTCAGGCTTCAAACATAAAGATATAAAGCTGTATTTTTTTGTGAAGAATCAACAACAAGTGGGACACAATCATGAAGTGGAACGACATTTATTGGATATTTCAAACTTTTTTAACAAATCAAAAACGGAAAAATTGGGCGTGCAAAATTATTCAGCCCATTTACTTTTAGTGCAGCAAACTCTCTCCAGAAGTTCAGTGAGGATCTCTGAATGATCCAATGTTGACCTAAATGACTAATGATGATAAATACAATCCACCTGTGTGTAATCAAGTCTCCGTATAAATGCACCTGCACTGTGATAGTCTCAGAGGTCCGTTAAAAGCGCAGAGAGCATCATGAAGAACAAGGAACACACCAGGCAGGTCCGAGATACTGTTGTGAAGAAGTTTAAAGCCGGATTTGGATACAAAAATATTTCCCAAGCTTTAAACATCCCAAGGAGCACTGTGCAAGCGATAATATTGAAATGGAAGGAGTATCAGACCACTGCAAATATACCAAGACCTGGCCGTCCCTCTAAACTTTCAGCTCATACAAGGAGAAGACTGATCAGAGATGCAGCCAAGAGGCCCATGATCACTCTGGATGAACTGCAGAGATCTACAGCTGAGGTGGGAGACTCTGTCCATAGGACAACAATCAGTCGTATATTGCACATATCTGGCCTTTATGGAAGAGTGGCAAGAAGAAAGCCATTTCTTAAAGATATCCATAAAAAGTGTCGTTTAAAGTTTGCCACAAGCCACCTGGGAGACACACCAAACATGTGGAAGAAGGTGCTCTGGTCAGATGAAACCAAAATTGAACTTTTTGGCAACAATGCAAAACGTTATGTTTGGCGTAAAAGCAACACAGCTCATCACCCTGAACACACCATCCCCACTGTCAAACATGGTGGTGGCAGCATCATGGTTTGGGCCTGCTTTTCTTCAGCAGGGACAGGGAAGATGGTTCAAATTGATGGGAAGATGGATGGAGCCAAATACAGGACCATTCTGGAAGAAAACCTGATGGAGTCTGCAAAAGACCTGAGACTGGGACGGAGATTTGTCTTCCAACAAGACAATGATCCAAAACATAAAGCAAAATCTACAATGGAATGGTTCAAAAATAAACATATCCAGGTGTTAGAATGGCCAAGTCAAAGTCCAGACCTGAATCCAATCGAGAATCTGTGGAAAGAACTGAAAACTGCTGTTCACAAATGCTCTCCATCCAACCTCACTGAGCTCGAGCTGTTTTGCAAGGAGGAATGGGAAAAAATGTTCAGTCTCTCGATGTGCAAAACTGATAGAGACATACCCCAAGCGACTTACAACTGTAATCGCAGCAAAATATGGCGCTACAAAGTATTAACTTAAGGGGGCTGAATAATTTTGCACGCCCAATTTTTCAGTTTTTGATTTGTTAAAAAAGTTTGAAATATCCAATAAATGTCGTTCCACTTCATGATTGTGTCCCACTTGTTGTTGATTCTTCACAAACAAATACAGTTTTATATCTTTATGTTTGAAGCCTGAAATGTGGCAAAAGGTTGCAAAGTTCAAGGGGGCCGAATACTTTCGCAAGGCACTGTATTTCACTCTATTCTACTCTATTTTATTCTTTGTGTAAATGTTCTATAATGGTGCTCATCCTGCCTGTCTCCGTGTCTCCCAGACAAGGAGCTGTACTCTGCCACACTGAATAACTTCCTGGGTACTGAGCCTGTGATCCTGAGGAACCTGGGACAGCAACACTACAGCATGAAGAGTGAATACCTGCCGGCCTGGCTCAACGGTGAGAGAGTGGGGGGGGTTAAATGAGGAGGGGAGGAGAGAGAGGGGAGAGGTATGTAAAAAGAATGCAAGGATAGAATGAGAGAGGTAAATGGAGGAATTGAGGGAGAGGGGAAGATGGAACTGAAAGAGTTGGAGAGGGAGATGAGATGAGATATGGAGAGGTTAGGGGCTAGCTAATAGGACCTCAGAGGCAGTGAGAGATGGAAAAAGTAGGTGAGTGTGAAAAAGCCTGGTAGAGGGGTGAGAGGTGGAGAGATGAGGTTAGAGGAGTGGACAGGAGTGATACATGAGGGAAGAGGTGTTAGAGAGAGATAATGGAAGATGATGGAAGGGTATTAGATGAGACGAGGTTAGAGGGTAAAACATTACATTATATTAGAGGGAGTGGAGGTGGCTGTGTGTGTGTGTGTGTGCGTGCATGTGTTTGTGTGCACATGAGTGTGACCGTGCGGGCATACAGATGTAGGATCTTAATATGAACACTCTTTTGTTGCTGAGAATTTTCCTACATAGAAGGAAATGCTAACTTGTAATGTGTTCAAGCTTATAAAGTTTGTGATTTATGGGGTTTGGGTTATCATCCCCTACAACATTATTTTCCTGCTGCATTAAACTGGCTCAAATTTAGATCCTACATCTATACGTGTGTGGGTGTGTGTGTGGTCACATCTCATGCTCCTGTGTGTGTGTGTGTGTGTGTGTGTGTGTGTGTGTGTGTGTGTGTGTGTGTGTGTGTGTGTGTGTGTGTGTGTGTGTGTGTGTGTGTGTGTGTGTGTGTGTGTGTGTGTGTGTGTGTGCGTGCGTGCGTGCGTGCGTGCGTGCGTGCGTGCGTGCGTGCGTGCGTGCGTGCGTGCGTGCGTGCGTGTGTGTGTGTTGTTCTCTCAGAGCCTGACTTTGTGGGCTCAGCCCTGGTGAGGGAGAGCAGTGGCAGTAAGGAAGGTGACGATGACAAGATCTACTTCTTCTTCAGTGAGAGAGCTGTAGAGCTGGACTGTGACACAGAGCTCACTGTGGCCAGGGTGGCCCGTGTCTGCAAGGTAGGCTACACGCATATATGGTTACACACACACAGATTTGTTGTCGGGAATTTTCAGGACTTTTTGGGGAGTAAAAATGTAACAGGAAATGCTCACCTTCCCATGTCATCACTTTATCTTTCCCCAGCTGGAGTGAATGGTAATCTCACTTTATCTTTCCCCAGCTGGAGTGAATGGTAATCTCACTTTATCTTTCCCCAGCTGGAGTGAATGGTAATCTCACTTTATCTTTCCCCAGCTGGAGTGAATGGTAATCTCACTTTATCTTTCCCCAGCTGGAGTGAATGGTAATCTCACTTTATCTTTCCCCAGCTGGAGTGAATGGTAATCTCACTTTATCTTTCCCCAGCTGGAGTGAATGGTAATCTCTTTCCCCAGCTGGAGTGAATATCTTTTATCTTTCCCAGCTGGAGTGAATGGTAATCTCACTTTATCTTTCCCCAGCTGGAGTGAATGGTAATCTCACTTTATCTTTCCCCAGCTGGAGTGAATGGTAATCTCACTTTATCTTTCCCCAGCTGGAGTGAATGGTAATCTCACTTTATCTTTCCCCAGCTGGAGTGAATGGTAATCTCACTTTATCTTTCCCCAGCTGGAGTGAATGGTAATCTCACTTTATCTTTCCCCAGCTGGAGTGAATGGTAATCTCACTTTATCTTTCCCCAGCTGTAGTAAATGGTAATCTCACTTTATCTTTCCCCAGCTGGAGTGAATGGTAATCTCTGGGTTGATCGATTTTAGTTTATTCCTCTGTCACAGTGTGCTCCGTTTTATCTAATGCATAATATGTTGTAATGTTAACCTTAAACCTTAACCTAACTCCTAACCTTAACCCTAAACCTTACCTAACCTTAACCCTAAACCTTAACCTAACACTAAACCTGATCCTAGCCCTTATCCTAAACCTAATCCTAACTCTAACTCCTAACTTTAACTCCAAACTCTAGCCCTTCTAACCCCAAACCCTAAACCTCACCCTTAAGCATAAAATTGCATTTGAACACATTCAGGACATGAAAAAAGTTTCCTACCTTGTCAGGACATTCTGGTGAATTGTTAGGACATTGTAGTTCTGACACACACACACACTGGCTATTTACACTGAGACTCACACACTTCCGTTGTACTCTTTCTTTAAAATCACTCCTCTCACCCAGTTCTATCCTTATTAGGGTTCAATGGTTATCAGGAGGAGTTACGAGTTATGAGCTCAGAGTTGACCATCCACTATCATTGCATTATACGACCCGTTGTTTTTCCTGGTGGTCTGGATGAACTCCTTTCCCTAGACTACGTCCTAACTCCTCTATCCCCAATCTGTCTGTTTATCACAGCAGGGTGATCTCACCCCTTTCCGTCAAAAACCATCAGCAAATATTATGGAAGTAAAGAGATTTTTACACCCTACTGGCGTTATGGCACCTCTTCTGACTCCTGTCCCTTGACTGACCATGTGTCTCTCCTCTTAGGGTGATCTGGGGGGCACCAGGACCCTGCAGAAGAAGTGGACCACCTTCCAGAAGGCCAGGCTGGTGTGTTCTCTCCCTGAACGCCACGTCACCTTCAACAACCTGCGGGAAGTCTTCACCCTGCCAGGCATCGACTGGCGCACCACCACCTTCTATGGCATCTTCCACGCCCAGTGGTGAGTCACAATAACACTAACGCCAGGGTGTCGATGTGCCAAAGAGAATAGCGTTTTTCTGCGTCCCCAAATGGCTCTTATTCCATAAATAGTGCACTACTTTTAAACAGAGCCCTGTGAGCCCTGGTCAAAAGTAGTGCACAATATAGGGAATATGGTGCCATTTGGGACGCGGACACAATAGCACTGCCAGGGAGTTAGATGTGCCAAAGAGAATCTCTCTGTCCAACTAAGCACTTTTGCTAACACTGGCCTGGCGTGACTTCTAAGTCTATAAACTTTTCCAGTTCTTTTAAAGATATTATTTTATACCCAAAATTACAGTTTTACTAGCCTTGAGTCAGCTAATGTGTCTTCTCTGTGTATAGTTGGACTTCAGTGGAGGTTGCTGAGGGGAGGACGGCTCATTATAATGTCTGGAACGGCGCTAATGGAATGGCATCAAATACATAGTAACCACGAGCTCGATACCATTACACCTATTCCGCTCCTGCCATTATCACGAGCCCGTCCTCCTCAATTAAGGTGCCACCAACATCCTTGGATGGACTTTTCCAATTCTGTTATATAAAAAATAAGTTATTCTCTCCTAATAAAACACAACCATCATCCTATTTCTCCATATCCTCTGTCATACAAACAGACAATGTAAAATGACTACAGAAACAACACACCTAGCTAATAACAACCTCTCCCTCAATGTGAGCAAGACTAAGGAGCTGATCGTGGACTACAGGAAAAGGTGGGCCAAACAGGCCCTCATTAACATCAACGGGGCTGTAGTGGAGCGGGTCCAGAGTTTCAAGTTCCTTGGTGTCCACATCATCAACAAACTATCATGGTCCAAACACACCAAGACAGTCGTGAAAAGGGCAAGACGACACATTTTACCCTTAGGAGACTGAAATGCTTTAGCATGGGTCCTCAGATCCAGCTGCACCATCCTGACCGGTTGCATCACCGCCTGGTATGACAACTGCTTGGGCTCCGACCGTAAGGCACTACAGAGGGTAGTGCATACAGCCCAGTAAATCACTGGGGCCAAGCTTCCTGCCATCCATATACTAGGTGGTGTCAGAGGAAGGGCACAAAAATAGTCAAAGAATCCAGTCACCCAGGTCATAAACTGTTCTCTCTGCTACCGCAAGGCAAGTGGTAACGGAGCGTCAAGTCTTTGTCCAAAAGGCTCCTCAACAGCTTCTACCCCCAAGTCATAAGACTGCTGAACAATTTGTTTAAAAAAAAAAACTAGGCAAGTCAGTTAAGAACAAATTCTTATTTACAATGACAGCTTACTGGGGAACAGTGAGTTAACTGCCTTGTTCAGGGGCAGAAAAAACGATTTTTACCTTGTCAGCTCGGGGATTCAATCCAGCAACCTTTCGGTTACTGGCCCGATGCTTTTACCACGAGGCTACCTGCTGCCCCCTTGCCACCTGGACTATTTACATTGACCCCCCCTTTGTTTTTACACTGCTGCTACTCGCTGTTTATTATCTATGCATAGTCACTTTATGCCTACCTACAAATACAAATGACCTCGACTAACCTGTAACCCCACACATTGACTCAGTACCTGTACCCCTTGTAACGGGTGTCGTCAGAAGGATGAGACCAAGGCGCAGCGTTCCTTGAGTTCCACATAATATTTATTGTTGAAGTGAAGCTTTTAGACTAAATTAAACAATAACGAAAACAACGACCGAACAGATTCATAGTGCAAAATACCTGGTCACAAACCGAGAACAAGATCCCACACAGAAGGAGGGGGAAAAAGCTACCTAAGTATGATTCCCAATCAGAGACAACGATAGACAGCTGTCCCTGACTGAGAACCATACCTGGCCATACACAAAAAATTGAAAACATAGAAACATGAACATAGAATGCCCACCCAAATCACACCCTGACCAAACCAAAAATAGAGACATAAAAAGCTCTCTACGGTCAGGGCGTGACACCCCTTGTATATAGGGCGGTGCACAATTGGCCCAGCGTCGTTCGGGTTAGGGGCGGGTTTGGCCGGGGTAGGCCGACATTGTAAAATAAGAATTTGTTCTTAACTGACTTGCCAAGTTAAATAAAGGTTAAAATAAAAAATATAGCTTCGTTATTGTTATTTTATTGTGTTACTTGTATAAAAAAGTGTACTTAATTTATTTAGTAAATATTTTCTTAGCTCTATTTCTTGAACTGGTTAAGGGTTTGTAAGTAAGCATTTCACGGTAAGGTCTACTACACCTGTTCTATTCGTCACGTGACAAATAAAATTTGATTTGATCATCTTAAGCCCATTTGTATGTTGTTGTCTCCTGTCCCAGGGGTGATGTGGATGTGTCAGCGGTGTGTCAGTACCAGATAGGGGAGGTGAAGAAGGTGTTTGACGGCCCGTATAAGGAGTACAGAGAGGGTTCCCAGAGATGGGGACGATACACTGGCACTGTCCCCAGCCCACGGCCCGGAGCGGTGAGTGATGGATGAAGGGGCGGTGGGGGGAGGAGGAGGGGGGAAGGGTGAAGGGAGGGGGTGAGGGTGGAGGGAGAGACAAAAGGAGAGAGGGATGAAGAAGGGGTATAGTGGAGGAATGGAGAGTGAGTTGGACAGGGAGAAGGGAGTCTGGAGAGCGATCAGAGCCAACAACAATGCCAGCCTGTCCCACAACTAACAACATTCCTTGTTTCTTCCTCTCTCAATCACCTCTCTCTGTTCCCTCTCTCTCTCCCTCACCTCTCTCTGTTACCTCTCTCTCCTCTCTGTCTTCTCTCCTTTCGTCTTCACGGTGCAGTGCATTACAAGCTGGCATAGGGAGAACGGCTACAACAGCTCTCTTCAGTTGCCAGACGCCACTCTCAACTTTGCCAAGAAGCACCCTCTGATGGAGGAGAAGGCTCAGGCTCGCCCCCTACTGCTCACCAAGGGCATCAACTTCACCCGCTTGGCAGTGGACCGGGTCAGCTCCCTGGACCAGCGTGCATACAACATGCTGTTCATTGGCACAGGTTACTATATACACAACTATATAACTATACAACTATATACTGTTCATAGTCACAGATAACTATATACAACTATGTAACTATACACCTATATACGGTTCATAGTCACAGATAACTATATACAACTATATAACTATACAACTATATACTGTTCACAGTCACAGATAACTATATACAACTATATAACTATACAACTATATACTGTTCATAGTCACAGATAACTATATACAACTATTCAACTATATACTGTTCATAGTCACATATAACTATATACAACTATATAACTATACAACTATATACTGTTCATTGGTGCAGGTAAAGTGACTTCAGAAATAATTCATACACCTTGACTTTTTCAAAATGTTGTTGTGTTACAGCCTGAATTTAAAATGGCTTACATTTTGTGTCACTGGCCTAAACACAATACCCCATAATGTCAAAGTGGAATTATGTTTTTAGAAAATTGTACAAATTATTTATAAATTTATAAATAAATTTTCTATATGAAATGTCTAAATTTAAGAATTCAACCACTTTGTTATAGCAAGCCTAAATAAGTTCAGGATTAAAAATGTGCTTAATTGCTTAACGAGTCACATAATAAAGTTGCATGGAATCGCTCTGTGTGCAATAATAGTAGTTAACATGATTTATGAATGACTACCTCATCTCTGTACCCCACACATACAATTATCTGTAAGATCCCTCAGTCGAGCACTGAATTTCAATAACTGATTCAAACACAAAGAACAGACAGTTGCCGGAGAGGAAGTAAACCGCTCAGGGATTTCACCATGAGGCCAATGGTTACTTTCAAACAGTTACAGAGTTTAATAGCTGTGACAGGAGAAAACTGAGCATGGATCAACAATACTAACTTAATTGACAGAGTGAAAAGAAGGAAGCCTGTACAGAATAAGAAATATTGAAAAACATGCAATATTTTTGCAACAAGGCACGAAAGTAATACTGCAAAAAATCTCTTTTCTCTTTTTTGTCCTGTTATGTTTGGGGCAAATCCAATACAACACATTACTGAGTACCACTCAACGTAGTGGTAGGTGCATCATGTTATGGGTATGCTTGTATTCGTTAAGCACTGGGGAGTTTTTCAGGATAAAAAAAAAACCTGGTTCAGTCTGCTTTCCACCAGACACTGGGAGATTAATTCACCTTTCAGCAGGAAAATAACCTAAAACACAAGGCCAAATATACACTGGAGTTGCTTACCAAGACGACATTGAATGTTCCTGAGTGGCTTAGTTACAGTTTTGACTTAAATCAGCTTGAAAATCTATGGTACAGGTTGGACTCACAGCTGTAATCGCTGCCAAAGGTGATTCTGAGTCAGGGGTGTGAATACTTTTGTACAGGTCCTTCTGTAGCTCAGTTGGTAGAGCATGGCGCTTGTAACGCCAGGGTAGTGGGTTCTATTCCCGGGACCACCCATACGTAGAATGTATGCACACATGACTGTAAGTCGCTTTGGATAAAAGCGTCTGCTAAATGGCATATATTATTATATTATTATTATATTAAATGAGATATTTCGATATTTCATGTTCAATACATTTGCTAACATTTCCAAAAACATGTTTTAATTTTGTCATGATGGGGTATTGTGTGTAGATGGGTGACAAAAAACATATATTAAATCAATTTTCAATTCAGGCTGTAACACAACCAAATAAATCAAGTAGTATGAATATTTTTTGAAGGAACTGTAACTATGTAGAACTATATGCTGTTCATAGGAACAGGTAACCACTGACAGGGAATACAACATGCTCTATAAGTACCTACCAATGATGAATATACAGTAGGTATGTTTATGGTACCTTCTGAACCCAGTATGCTCACTAAATATGCTAGAGAAGTTGCTCTGAACCACAGATGTACGATCAATTTACTTTACCGCCAATCTCCCCCAAAAAACAAGACCCACAATTTACAAGAGATCAGTGTTCAGGCAGTTTCAGGACAACTTCATCTTACTCCAACTACAGTACTTCCCACTAGCTACTTATAATAGCCTACTAGCTATTTATAATATCCTACTAGCTACTTATAATAGCCTACTAGCTATTTATAATATCCTACTAGCTACTTATAATAGCCTACTAGCTATTTATAATAGCCTACTAGCTACTTATAATAGCCTACTAGCTATTTATAATAGCCTACTAGCTACTTATAATAGCCTACTAGCTATTTATAATAGCCTACTAGCTATTTATAATTCCACTCACTGCAGTGCAGAGTGTTTCCCTTACTGTGCCTGCGGTGTGTTGGAGGCCCATAACTGTCAGAGTGACGATGGGCTCAGTAGCCTGGCAGGCTCCCTGCTGCTGTGCTTCACAGCACATACTCAATTGGGGCCTTGGCAGATGTACACACTGCCAATTGGGCTGCAGGCTTGATTAGCTATTAACTGCAGCAGGACGATAGCTTATGCCGAGAGAACAAATCTGGCGAGGGCGGTTAGAAACGGAGGATGGGATTGGGGGATTAGCCGAAATTCCCGACACAACGAGAGAGGAGCATGATGCGTGTGTGTGTGTGTTTTGCTGCTCTGCTCTGTGCCAGGCTCCTGTAGTGTGCAGGGTCAGTCCCTAACATTATCCTTAACAGTCCCACTGTGGTGAGGGTGGGAGGCAGGGCAGGCGCAACACACACAGCACATCTCTGCTCATAAAAGCCTCATACACCCAGACAGACACACAATGTCACACCGTCGGCAGCAGCAGCAGCTCAATCACCATTCAAAGCAGGGGATGTAACCTTGATCACAATACTACCCATATAGAAAACTACAGTACAATATTCTGACATTATATATCTCTCTCCTCTCATCTTACCAACTTCTGGCTCCTACCTTTCCTCTGTATTCCCTCTTCTCTTTTCCTTCCACAATATTTCCTCCTCTCCTCTCTTTCCATCTGTTCTCTCATATCGTCCTATCCTCTTTTCTCTCCTCTGCGTTTCCTCTCTTCTCCTACTCTCTTTCATTGCCCTCTTTTCTCTCCTCTGCATTTCCTCTCTTCTCCTACTCTCTTTCATTGCCCTCTTTTCTCTCCTCTGCGTTTCCTCTCTTCTCCTACTCTCTTTCATTGCCCTCTTTTCTCTCCTCTGCGTTTCCTCTCTTCTCCTACTCTCTTTCATTGCCCTCTTTTCTCTCCTCTGCGTTTCCTCTCTTCTCCTACTCTCTTTCATTGCCCTCTTTTCTCTCCTCTGCGTTTCCTCTCTTCTCCTACTCTCTTTCATTGCCCTCTTTTCTCTCCTTTTCCCCTCCCACTCTCCTCCTGTAGCAGACGGCTGGTTACAGAGGGTAGTGATCTTTGGCTCGGAGGCCCATGTGATTGAAGAGATACAGCTGTTTGATTCTCCACAGCCAGTGGACAGCCTGACCATCTCTCACACCAAGGTAACACTCAACATTTGGCTAGGGTTTCAATAAATTCCACGGTTTTCCAGAAATCCTGGTTGGAGGATTCTGGATTCCCTCTTGATTCCTCCAACCAGATTTTTGGAAAAAAGTTATATTTATTGAACGTTCCAGTGATTTTGCAACAAGAGTTTTCCCCAGCCCTCCATATTTTTAACTTTTATTTAACTAGGCAAGTCAGTTGAGAACAAATTCTTATTTTCAATGACGGCCTAGGAACAGTGGGTTAACTGCCTGTTCAGTGGCAGAACGACAGATTTGTACCTTGTCAGCTCGAGGATTCGAACTTGCAACCTTTCGGTTACTAGTCCAACGCTCTAACCACTAGGCTACCCTGCCGCCCATATAGTTGACTGACACTAAGCCCAGGAAGTATCCCTGGCCTTACACCATCATGGACTATCGCTAGGAGTTTTCCCCAGCTTTACACATAGACAGACTGACAAGGTGTATATGTGCATCAAGCTTTCTCACACTACAGAAACTGTCCTTACCTATGGGCTGTTCTGGCTTGGACAATGCTTACTTACACATAGGCCATCACTGGAGACAAGAGTCTTCTCTGACCACTACACAGCACCATTATCCCATCAGATTACCATGTGACTCCTGGCCCTACATATCACCATTATCCCAACAGATTACCATGTGACTCCTGGCCCTACTCATCACCATTATCCCATCAGATTACCATGTGACTCCTGGCCCTACTCATCTCCATTATCCTGTCAGATTACCATATGACTCCCAGCCCTACTCATCACCATTATCCTATCAGATTACCATGTGACTCCCGGCCCTACTCGTCACCATTATCCCATCAGATTACCATGTGTTTCCTGGCCCTACTCATCACTATTATCTTATCAGATTACCATGTGACTCCTGGCCCTACTCATCACCTCTGTTTCACAGCATTACACTCACATGTTGACTCGTGCTGATCCTTATCTAACTAAACCAAGCTTTTCATGGCCAGAGATTTCATAATAAACTCTTCTCTCCAGCAGAACAAAATGTTATTGTAATTTAGAATGATTATCCTATTATCTCTGCTGCCCTCTCTCTGAATTGTTCTTTTTAAATTTCCCACCCTCTCTTTTTGCCCTCTTGTCTCCACCCCTCTCTCTCCCTCTTTCTCTGTCTATGTCTGCAGAAGTACTTGTACATTGGCTCACGTTCAGAAGTGCTCCAGCTGCCCTTGGCTAACTGCAGCCGTTATCAGTCGCAGCCAGACTGCCTTCTGTCCCGGGACCCCTACTGCGCCTGGGACAGCGAGGGCCGCGCCTGTGTCCGCATCGACCTCCACCGCGGGTGAGCATGTCTGCCTCTCCCCTCTGCCCCTGCTCAGGGGTTCTGCTTCCCCCCTTCGCTCCCCCCTCCTCTCCCTTCTGCCCCTGCTCTGTGGGCTGGGTCTAACTGTGCCAGCAGCAGCTCAGTGGAGGCTTCTCAGACAGTATAGCAGAAAGACATGTTATTAATGCCTGTTCTCTGTGGCTCTCTGTTCCCACAGGTCTACCTCCTCCCTATCCCAAGATCTGATGCTGGAGAGATTCAGTAGGGGCAAAGCCAAATTTGACAAGCCTGTGGCCATCCCCAGCCCTGGTGAGTGGGAAAGAGAAACTGGACTGGTGGCCCCTGGTGGTGATAGCTGGTTACTACAGCTATCACCACCAGTTGAATGGAGTTGAACTTAGAATTGATAATTTTTTTGTTGAGTTGAACTACGAGTTGATAATTTAATAGAGATAATCTAATAGAGTGAATTGAACTCAATTGAACTTAGAGTTGATGAGTTGAACTTAGAGTTCAGGATATAAACATCTTGGTTAACACATCTTGGCTAACACATACCCTCTCTCTTCCAGACAACTCTCGGCTGAGGAATGTGACAGTAGTGGTAGAATCAGACATGGTTTTGCCCTGCCAGCTGGTGTCCAACCTGGCCCAGCCCTCCTGGGTCCTCAACGACCGCGAGCTGCAGCTAGGAGACGAGGAGACCGGAGGGCCACGCTTCGACCAGGCCCTGAAGGCTCTGGTGGTCCCCAACGCCATGCCAGTGCACGCGGGACGCTACGTGTGCTACTCCGAGGAGCAGGGGGTCAAGTTTCAGATGGAGCGTTACCAGGTGTCGGTGGTGGCCAGCTCCCCTGTGGTCATGGCGGCCCGGGCCCCTGACGGCAGCATGGGTCTGTTCTGGGTGTTGGTGATCACCCTGGGGGCCGCCTGTTTATTGCTATTGGTGGCAGCTCTGTATCTGAGGAGACGTCTGAAGCTGGCCCTAGGTAAAGGGGCGGACATGAAGCCTCTGGAGAGCACCCTGGTCTACCCCATAACCCTGCCCAAGGAGCCACCCACCTTCGTGCCCAGCAAAATGCCCAGCGACGAGGACCGCTTCTGGGAGACGGGCGCCAATTACTACTACTCAGACGGCTCGCTGAAGATCGTTCCGGGCCACGCCCTGTGCCCCAGCAGCCAGTCTCACCACCACGCTCCAACAGCGTCTCCCAGCACCATCCCCGGCCAGCCCATCCATTCCCCCAGCCGGCTCAGCCTTACCAACATCAGGGGTTCCGGCAGCAACGGCTACATCCGCCTCAACCTGAGCTCGGCCGGGGAGGAGAGGGTTAGCGGGGGTGGTTCTGGTGGAGGAGGGCTGGGCGGGGGCGGGAACGACTACTCCAGCCCCTTCAAGGACGAGCTGCGTCGGACCCTGCAGCAGAGGAGCGTGCTGCCTGATGCCAACCCTGAAGAGTCGTCTGTGTAGTCTTTCTCCACGCCTGCCGTAATGAAAAAACAAAACAAGAGACAACGAACGGCAACTAACCTACCTCCCTCCTCTCTCTCTCTTTCTCGGCTCCACTGTCACCATGCTCTTTCTCTCTCTCTCTTTCTGCCAATGCTCGTTTGGCTGACTCTGTGACTGGCAGAAGACGCTTTTAGCACAGAGCATGTGATGTGACACACACGCCGAATATTCTTCAGCATCCGCTCCTGTTATTATTGTGTTCCATCCACTCCTGTTATTATTGTGTTCCATCCGCTCCTGTTATTATTGTGTTTCATCCGCTCCTGTTATCATTGTGTTCCATCCGCTCCTGTTATTATTGTGTTTCATCCGCTCCTGTTATCATTGTGTTCCATCCGCTCCTGTTATTATTGTGTTCCATCCGCTCCTGTTATTATTGTGTTCCATCCGCTCCTATTATTATTGTGTTCCATCCACTCCTGTTATTATTGTGTTCCATCCGCTCCTATTATTATTGTGTTCCATCCACTCCTGTTATTATTGTGTTCCATCCGCTCCTATTATTATTGTGTTCCATCCACTCCTGTTATTATTGTGTTCCATCCGCTCCTATTATTATTGTGTTCCATCCACTCCTGTTATTATTGTGTTCCATCCGCTCCTATTATTATTGTGTTCCATCCACTCCTGTTATTATTGTGTTCCATCCGCTCCTATTATTATTGTGTTCCATCCGCTGCTGTTATTATTGTGTTCCATCCGCTCCTGTTATTATTGTGTTTTATCCGCTCCTGTTATTATTGTGTTCCATCCGCTCATGTTATTATTGTGTTCCATCCGCTCCTGTTATTATTGGGTTCCATCCGCTCCTGTTATTATTGTGTTCCATCCACTCCTGTTATTATTGGGTTCCATCCGCTCCTGTTATTATTGTGTTATTATTGTGTTCCATCCGTTCCTGTTATTATTGTGTTCCATCCGTTCCTGTTATTATTGTGTTCCATCCGTTCCTGTTATTATTGTGTTCCATACGCCAAACTGGCTGTCACATTTGAACTTCTTCAGCAGTTTAACTTGCTTTCGCTGTGCAAATCTCAAGCTGTGTAAATTCTGTATTTAAAGACAATTGAACGCAGAGGGCCTACACCTCAAGCATGGCAGTCAAACAAATGGAAAGGTTTCCTGAGAGCACTGCTTCATGATAAGAGAGGACCAAGAACTCATGACAGGATTGTAGCTTCAGCGCTATACCAATCATCCAATAATCAAGCAGTACGAGTCGACTGACTGAAAGATGGAGGAGCTGGCTTGCCTTTTTTCTGTTCTGTCGGAGAATTTTTCGCTTTCTACACTTAACATGGGAGTATGGGAGTCGATTTTGTATTTGTGAGCAAAGAGAGTGAGAGAGTCACATAAAAGACTAATTAATCTCAAAAGCAAGACGACAATCACATTCCTCTCTCCGGGGGTAAAACCTGGGAAGGAAAGGGAGGGATGAAGAGAGAGAAAATGAAGGGAGCTTTGCGTGAAAGACACAGAGGGTTTACATGAAGGACAAACTCTCAATTAGACTTTCTCGGCTCGATTTGTACTTTTCTTTTTTACCTTGTCAGTCTTTCCTCTGAGAAAGTCTTCAATCCCTGCCACATTGATATATTGTGACAATTTAAATTAAGACATTTTTATGTGTTGTTTTTCTATGTCTTACGGACTACAGAAGCAACAAATGGAGACCAATGGCTTTAAAGCACCCCTCTGTGAATGAGAATGTGAGAGAAGCATGTACAAACCTCTCCTATCCCTGCTCAAGGTAGATATCTCCCCAAATAACCTCCCCACTAGTAAATAGATTTTAGTACTACTTTTACAATAACTGCACTACACATTTACACAAGTGGTTCATGGGAATTTCAGTTAAACCCATTTAGATACACTTCCTTGTGATGTGATTATGGACATTTTTGTTTGACATAATCCCACAACAGAACCTACAACAGCACATTCACTTATTATTCTGAATTTGAGATGAGATGAAGGCATTGCTTTCAGTCATGTAGTGGGGATGACACGGGGGAATGTAGGTCAACTCTCACTAAACTGTTGCGACTGCAGTGGATGTCTCAACAAGTGCTTTATAATATGTATGTGTAAGGGCGGGGGTGGTGGATGGGTTAAACCGCCAATAGAAGCCCTCCCTCCCCTGCACTGCCCTGAATGCCTAACCTGGTGGATGTAGTAGTGTGTCCTGGAGGGGACAGGCCACAGCACTGTACCTGTCCTAGACACACCCTTTATTAACCCCTTATTTCCCTAAACCCCACCCACCTACCTACCTACCTACCGATGTCCAGAGAATGACCTGGCGCTACTGTGGAAAGCCTGAATTCAGAGAGAAGGATGGACACTGAACTGTAAACCCACACTGCCTGTGCTGTTAGAGGGACAAGCAGACAACAGATGGAAGATAGATGAATGGCCTGTGACAAACCAACGGCTCCAGAGAGCGATCAGAGGCTCATCAATCAGAGGTATGGCTTGCTCACTCTCTCTCTCTCTGAAAGCCTACAGACACCTATCCTGATCCCAGATCTGTTTGTGCTGTCATTCCAACTACTAGGTCATTGTTATGACTTGGCGTGGGAGTTGATGTAGGAGTTGGCAAGACAGTACAAACAAATCTGGGACCAGCCTAAGAGACACCCAAAGACCTAGCCAGAAAAATAACTGCCACGATCAAGTTTTACAGCCTTGCATATATAATGAAATGTACTGCTGCAGGGACTATATATCACTATGTGTGCCTACTCTATCATGTTCCTCTTCATGTGCTTTGTCTTCCAGGGGTGGCTTTGTGACATCTGCAGGGACCAGAGAAGGAACAAGAGGAGTACGATGTTTCTTTCTTTCTCACCAAAATGTATACTAGAGACAGCTGAAGGGGATGTAGAATATTGTAATGATCCCTGGGTTGAAGAGGTACTTACTTGGCCATCAGTGGTTAGTTCATCCTAGTGTTGCATGATCCTCTCTGCAAATGTACTGTACACATCTCTGATGACATGATCATAATTGTAAAAGATGTGTATCATGTTTCACACTTTTGCAGACACTAATGTTTTCTAATAAAAAAAAGTTGAATTTATGATTAAGAGTTGTTAAGGACTTGTTCATGAATTTATGATTAAGAGTTGTTAAGGACTTGTTCATGAATTTATGATTAAGAGTTGTTAAGAACTTGTTCATGAATTTATGATTAAGAGTTGTTAAGGACTTGTTCATGAATTTATGATTAAGAGTTGTTAAGGACTTGTTCATGAATTTATGATTAAGAGTTGTTAAGCACTTGTTCATGAATTTATGATTAAGAGTTGTGTAGGACTTGTTCATGAATTTATGATTAAGAGTTGTTAAGAACTTGTTCATGATTTATGATTAACAAGTTGTTAAGAACTTGTTCATGAATTTATGATTAAGAGTTGTTAAGAACTTGTTCATGATTTATGATTAACAAGTTGTTAAGAACTTGTTCATGATTTATGATTAACAAGTTGTTAAGAACTTGTTCATTAATTTATGATTAAGAGTTGTTAAGAACTTGTTCGTGAATTTATGATTAAGAGTTGTTAAGAACTTGTTCATGATTTATGATTAACAAGTTGTTAAGGACTTGTTCATGAATTTGTCCATCTTCTTAACATGTTTACTTTCGCTGTGCCTCTTCACCTTCGGATAAGCCAAAGTAGACTGCAGTTGTTTTTTTGAAAAGGTGTATTATTAGATATTATTTTATTATTCCACTTCGATATTTAAGTTTCAACAGTCTGTCCAACTTCAGTTCAAAGAACTCTCATGCCTGGAACTTTCCTGCATATTTTATTTAGAGATTAATTTTCTTCAGAAGGCAACAAGCTTGTGGATGGTCAACATCCTGTTTAGATGTCAGTAGTAATCTACTGAAGCCGATCCCTGACTTCCTAGCACATGAGAAAGTAAACAAATCATCAGAGCGTCATAGGACCAACCAAGCAAAGCAACTTCCTTTTAACCAAATGATAACTCGTGATTTCATGATCTGAGGTTTGATACAAAAACTTAAATATTTATACATCCATTTAATATGTGTAGATTGAATATGTTACCAAGCACTGGTTCAGACACTTTACAATCTATTAACATTGCTGTGAATTCAAGCTACAGGAGCTATTAAGATTGGTATAGATATTTAACTGATTTGTCTTATAATTATGTATTTTTTTAAATCCTTAGACATTATGTCTGATATGTCATAAAACTCTCTTAGAAGAAAATGATCCATCAAACTCACAAAAGTGATGTAAGGCACAATCCCCCCCAAAATCTGCATGTGCAATTCTGGATCTATATAGCAAAAAGGCAGTAACTGCTCATAGCGTGGATCTGAGAAAAAAGGCTTTTATTTACCTTGGTTTATCAGTAACTTTATGCAGTTACTACTAACATGACCCCCATTTTCTCCAAAACACAATACAATAGAGGCAGGATACTTGTCCACATGATTAAGCATGTATTTAATGTAGCAGAAATGACATTAACTCATTTTGGACCAAATGAGCAGTTACTGTCTTTTTGGAGATTACACTCTGCCGGTCATAAACAACACTTTCCACAATCTTCTCATCTAAGCCTTTTTATTCTGTTGTTTTTCATTAATATTATTATATTACCATTATTATGATTATTCATTTCCTTTTTTGGCTTTAAGTTGCAAAAGTTCCTCTGGCAAACAACAAACAGTTCTCAATCTTTTAATGTTTATGAAAGGATGTTAAGTAAATTATTTCGCTTGTAAAAACATGTCGATATTTATTATCATTGTACATATGTCCTTATTTTTTTATATGTGTATATATACATGAATAAAAGTAGAAATCTACTCAAATTGTGTATGTGTGTGCTGGGGGTTCATGTAAATGAACCATCAAACCAAGAGACTGGGTGTAGGCATAAACATCCTTGTTATCCAACATTCAAAATTATACTATAAATTTAAATCAGAGTGCGCTTCAACTCATTAGTGAGATAACAGCCTGGGCATTCAGTGCATTAGAGGCAGAATGTGCAGAGGATGTAGGCCTAGTCGTATACTCTCACTAATTGAAACAAGTAGCTATGGGGAAAGAACAAGAAACACAAACATCACACATGTTATGTAGGAACATATTTAAGATACCTCATTAAAGATTCTTCTTTATCACACAGGGGAATTATAATGGTTATATAAGGGCTTCGTAAGGAAACTGAACCAATTAGTAACATTACACTTACATTTTAGCCTACACTCTTATACAGAGCAACCCAACATTTGGGTTAAGTTGCTCAAGGGAACATCGACAGATTTTTCACATAGGGTATTCAAACCAGTGACCTTTCAGTTACTGGCCCAACACTCTTAACCACTGGGCTACCTGCCACCCTAACATCTTAAATGAGGCCTACTGGCCCAACACTCCTAACCACTGGGCTACCTGCCACCCTAACATCTTAAATGAGGCCTACTGGCCCAACACTCTTAACCACTGGGCTACCTGCCACCCTAACTTCTTAAATGAGGCCTACTGGCCCAACACTCCTAACCACTGGGCTACCTGCCACCCTAACATCTTAAATGAGGCCTACTGCCCCAACACTCCTAACCACTGGGCTACCTGCCACCCTAACATCTTAAATGAGGCCTACTGGCCCTGTGATTTTGGAGTCCTTTTTTGAACATGTCATTCATTCTATTATTCTATTAGGCTCAATATAATATTCTATTAGGCCTGATATTAGGTTGAGTCATTATTATATTATATTAAGCCTCTGTCAGAGCCTTTCAACTCACCTTGATCAAAGCCTGGGAGCCAAGACTATATTCCAATAGGCCTGGTTCTATTTTATTAGGCCTGATACAGTATAAGGCCTATAATTCTATTCTATCAGGCCTATTTTCTCTCCAGTTTCAAGGCCTGCATTACCATGTCTAGCATTCATCCAGCCTCCTCTTCCCTGTTGACGTTGTGCCTGCTGCTTGCCCGTATGCCTGGTGCTAGCAAAGCCACATGCTCTCAGTGTGCCAGACCCACAGACCCAGCTGTGGGGAGGGAGAGGTGGGAGTGTGACGTCACAGAGTACACAGCTGGGCCACAGAGAATGCTTTAATCTCCTCTTTATAGGTCACCAACCACGGCTATGCATGCTCTTACTCATCTCATCGCACTCACATGCACGCACACAGACACACACAGGCTACAGAGAGAGAAATAAAGTGAGAGAGAGAGACAGAGAGAGAGAACATGGTAGCCGCACATATGCCCAGGCCGTGAGCAGAGCAACAGGCCCAACCCCCACTAGTACACCCGCCCAAACACCATCCCGTGACCTAAGAGGTATGTATCAGATGCTCAACATGCTCTGCTCACACCTACTGTAATGGTCCCTAAACCACACAAAAACAACACTAGACACTATGGAACACAAAGCATTTACTATCTCATCCTGGAATATACAAGGTCTGAGGTTATCTGCCTTTGGCCTAAAGAGCAGGAACAGACTTCATCAAAAAAAATTAAAATACAGACATTGTCATCCTACAAGAAACATGGTATGGAGGAGATGGACCAACTGGTTGCCCCCTAGGTTACAGAGAGCTGGCAGTCCCATCCACCAAACTACTAGGTGTTAAACAGGGAAGGGACTCAGATGACATCTTCTCCAACCTAGAGGGGGAGATCAACCATTTCCAGGCCCAGGGACATGTACTAGTCTGTTGCGACCTTAATGCCAGAACCAGATAAGAACCTATCAGTATACCTGAACAGAGCAATACTCAATCATGATGCATCAAAGCCAAAGGAACTGCACAATATTAAGAAATGCTATAGATGGATAGCAGTGTAGAAACCTACCAAAAACAATTAGGCAACAACAAATTAAATCCCTTTTAGACAACTTCCTGGACAAAACAGTTCACTGCAATTGTGAAGGTGTAAACTTTACAGTAGAAAACCTAAAAAGTGTATTTGACCTTTCAGCTTCCCTATCAAATCTAAAAATGTCAAGCAGACAACCTAAGAAAACCTAAAAACAATGACAAATGGTTTGATGAAGAATGCAAAACCCTAAGAAAGAAAATGAGAAACCTATCCAACCAAAAACATAGAGACCCAGAAAACCTGAGTCTACGCCTTCACAATTGTGAATCGCTAAAACAATATAGAAATATACTACGGAAAAAGAAGGAACAGCGCGCCAGAAATCAGCTCAATGTAATTGAAGAATCCATAGAATCAAACCACTTGTGGAAAAAGTTTAATACACTAAACAAACAACAACACAAAGAGTTATCTATCTAAAATGGAGATGTGTGGATTAACCACTTTTCTAAATAACAAAGAACAAACAGCAAAAACATATAAATGATCAGTTACACATCTTAGATTCATCAGCTTTTAAAGACTACCAGAACCCACTGGATTCTCTAATTACTACAGGACAAAATACAAACCCTTCAACCCAAAAAAGCCTGTGGTGTTGATGGTATCCTACATGAAATGATAAAACATACAGACCACAAATTCCAATTTGCTATACTCTTTAACATCATCTCAGCCCTGGCATCTTCCCCAATATTTGGAACCAAGGACTGATAACCCCAATTTACAAAAGTGGAGACAAATTTGAACACAATAACTACCGTGGGATATGTGTCAACAGCAACCTTGGGAAAATCCTCTGCAATATCATTAACATCAGACTTGAACATTTCCTCAGTGAAAACAATGTACTGAGAAAATGTCAAATTGGCTTTTTGCTAAATTACTGTACGGCAGACCACGTATTCACCCTGCACACCCTAATTGACAAACATACAAAACAAAACAAAGGCAAAGTCTTCTCATGCTTTGTTGACTTCAAAAAAGCTTTTGACTCAACTTGGCATGAGGGTCTGCTATATAAATTGACGGAAAGTGGTGTTGGGGGAAACACATACAACATTCTAAAATCCATGTACACAAACAACAAGTGTGCATTTAAAATTGGCAAAAAACACACATTTCTTTTCACAAGGTCGTGGGGTGAGACAGGGATGCAGCTTAAGCCCCAACTTCTTCAACATATATATCAACGAATTGGCAAGGGCACTAGAACAGTCTGCAGCACCCGTCCTCACCATCCTAGAAAAGTCAAATGTCTACTGTTTGCTGATGATCTGGTGCTTCTGTCACCAACCAAGAAGGGCCTACAGCAACACCTAGATCTTCTGCACAGATTCTGTCAGACATGGGCTCTGACAGTAATCTCAGTAAGACAAAACTAATGGTGTTCCAAAAAAAGGTCCAGTTGTCAGCACCACAAATACAAATTCCATCTAGAGACCGATGCCCTAGAGCACACAAAAAAACTGTACATACCTCGGCCTAAACATCAGCGCCACAGGTAACTTCCACAAAGCTGTGAACGATCTGAGAGACAAGGCAAGAAGGGCCTTCTATGCCATCAATAGGAAAATGAAATTTGACATACCAATTAGGATCTGTATAAAAAATACTTGAATCAGTTACAGACTCATTGCACTTTATAGTTGTGAGGTCTGGGGTTCGCTCACTAACCAAGAATTCACAAAATGGGACACGTATATACTGTACTCTATATCATCGACTGCATCCTTATGTAATACATGTATCACTAGCCACTTTAACTATGCCACTTTGTTTACTTTGTCTACATACTCATCTCATATGTATATACTGTACTCGATACCATTTACTGTATGCTGCCCTGTACCATCACTCATTCATATATCCTTATGTACATATTCTTTATTCCCTTACACTGTGTATAAGACAGTAGTTTTGGAATTGTTAGTTAGATTACTTGTTGGTTATCACTGCATTGTCGGAACTAGAAGCACAAGCATTTTGCTACACTCGCATTAACATCTGCTAACCATGTGTATGTGACAAATAACATTTTATTTGATTTTATTTGAAGGAAGAAAACAGTACATCAGATTTTCTGTAGTCTTTCTTCCTACAATCCTGGATGTCCTCGGTCTTGTTCTCACTTTTTTCTTCTTCACATTTTCAAACAGTACATTTATATTTTCCAATGGGGCAATACATTTGGGCAAGTTTTTTTTCGCACCTGATTAGCCACGTTTCACTGCCAGCAATAAAATTAAACCATCTAGTGTTCAGCGAAATAACAACACAATGTCAAATACAGGTAGCCTAGTCAAATAATTTAACATCCAATCACCTTCACTCTTGCGCAGACATTTAGAAACGAAACATGACAATTTGAAAAATAAGCCACTGGAGTTTTTTGAGTGAGTATAAAGACAACTTTCGAGTAGTAAGACATGGGGTCAATTAAGGAAGACATCCTCTTCCTCTTCTGCAAACCACTGGAAACCAGGTCAACATGAGAGGATATTTTTTAAAGTACTGGACAACTTTGTGACATCAAATGGACTTTGGTGGTCAAGATGTGCTGGTATCTGTACTAATGGCGCAAAAGCTATGACAGAGAGACATAGTGGCATGCAAGCAGTTGCTCCCGACACTACTTGGGTATACTGCAGCATCCACCGAGAGGCTCTTGCTGCCAAGGGAATGCCTGACAGCTTGAAAGACGTTTTGGACACTACAGTGAAAATGTTTAAAGCAAGGCCCCTGAACTCTCGTATATTTTCTGCATTATGCAATGATATGGGCAGCGACCATGTAATGCTTTTACAACATACAGAAGTGCGCTGGTTATCAAGGTGCAAAGTATTGACATGTTTTTTAATTGAGAGACGAGCTTAAAGTTTCCTTTACTGGCCATCATTTTCACTTGTCTGACCGCTTGCATGATGACGAGTTTCTCACACGACTGCGCTATCTATGTGAATGATCTGAATCTAGGATTACAGGGACTCTCCACAACTATATTCAATGTGCGGGACAAAATTGAGACTATGATTAAGAAGTTGGACCTCTTTTCTGTCTGCATTAACAAGGACAACACACAGGTCTTTCCATCATTGTATGATTTTTCGTGTGCAAATGAACTCAAGCTTACGGACAATGTCAAATGTGCTATAGTGAAGCACCTGAGTGAGCTAGGTGCGCAATTACGCAGGTACTTTCCCGAAACGGATGACATAAACAACTGGCTTCGTTATCCCTTTCATGCCCTGCCTCCAGTCCACTTACAGATATCTGAACAAGAGAGCCTCATCGAAAATGCAACAAGCTGTTCTGTGAAAATTGGATTTAATCAGAAGCCACTGCCAGATTTTTGGATATGGAAATGATTTAAGACTGAGACTCTCTCCAATACAACCCAACATTGCAGAGTTATGTGCATCCTTTCAAGACTGCCCAACCCCCCTCCACGCCACTCCGCCAACCACCAGGATGCCCGGCATCAGAACATTCCAGGCATTCCCGTGATTGGCAGATAGCAGGTTGATTGACAGGTCGGACCCGGCGAACACCGGGTACTGGTCAGTACAACACAACCACCTCCCAGCCTAACACATAACACACAGCTGTCTGTGCGGGTCGCTACATTATTATATTATTTGTGCCCTGGTCCAAGAAGAGCTCTTTGTCATTTCCCACCAGTCTGGTTGTGACAAAAACTAACACTCATTCTTATGTTTAATAAATGTGTCATGTGTGGCAGGTTTACAATGATGGCAAAGAACAACATTTGAGAATGCGCTGACCCTGGTGCTAGAGGAGGTACGCAGCTGGAAGTTGAATGTTTGAAGGGGTACGGGACTATAACAAGTTTGGGAACCACTGATCTAACCAATCCAACTGTTTTCCTATTTGGTTTTCATCACAATTTCTTGACATTTTAGATGCATTATATAGGCTATGTGAGACTAAGTTGCAATACAAAGAAGAGTGCATGAAAATACCACTGTATTTCTGAACAATTCGGACGTTTCTTTAGCTTTGATTTGTTTCGGGGAATTCGTTGGGATACTTCAGCTGTTCATACTTATTTTGAATGCGTAGGGACACATTTTAGAGTACTAAATCAAATGTGATTCATTGGATATTGCAGAGACACGTGACATGTGTTTTCACATTCATTGGCGAGTTCGTATGAAATTAGATCCTTCTGTAGACATACGAAATAGTCCCCAAATGTCCATAACTTCGCATTATGTCAGTATTTTGAAACGTTTGAATGCAAACGTTTTTGAATGTACTTTTACGTTTGTTAAACGTTATTTTGTTGGACATGTTTACGTTCAACAAGATTTTAGCCTTTATTTGAGTCGCGGAAGGAATTTCGTGCCACGGCTACTGTGAGTGGTGCATTTCGCTAGGAACCTAGACTAGCTTGCCAGCTGTAACATGCTAGCTAGCTGAAAAACGCTTTCGTTGTTGCTATCTAGTCATTTAGCTTATTATTATTATGGTCGCTGATCTGTTTCGCTGGGTAATATGTTTGTCGATTCAATTAATGTATTGTTAAAGTTAGCTTGCCAAGAAACTAACGTTAGCTAGCCATGTTGTAACGTAAATGTGAACTTGTATTTCGCTAAAGTCAGAGTTGGTTTATAAAGGTGTTAAATGGCTTTAACTTCGTTTTAATATGTACTTGTTGGATGTATAGCGTCAACTTGCAAGCTACAAACGCCTGTCGCATAATATTTCCTCGCTAGTACTTGTTTAAACTTTTGTGTGATCATCAGTCGTTGCTTGTTTGTCAGCCTTATTGCCTTTATTGAACGCATTATCGACCCAATTTGATCAACTGTTATTGACAACAGTTGAGTGATTTATTGGTTTAGATGACAGACCCCACTTAAGGTGTTTCCAGTCCTTTCTGTTGAAAGTAGCTCATGTTAAGTTCAGAGTTGAAAATGGACAACTTGACTCTACTGGAGGCCTCGTGTCTTTCTCCAATAAGCAACATCACATCACCCTTGGATTTCACCCTGCTCACACCCTCCCAACTGGGTATCTCCACTCAAAGCTTCACGCCATCTTCTAACGTCAAAGGTAATTCAGACAGAAGAAGTGAGTTGATATCATTCCACTGGGTGCACTGTTCTTTCCGACTTTACCCTGCAATTAACTCATTAGTATAACCCTAAACACAAATTGATCTGGGCAATGTAGCTAGCTATATGTTCAAGGTCTAGACATTGCTTTGTCAAACACAAGACAATTGTTTGTTTTTCTGAATCAAGAATGTCCCATTGAATTGTGCATGTATTGTCTTTCCCCAGAAAAATCTCGCCTAGCTCAGCTGAAGGTGAAGCGTGCCCAACAAAGGATGAAAACTCCCCCCACAACACCACAGGTGAGATGAGTTTGCTCATTCATTCATACTCAAAGATTGTGCAATTAACTAACTAGTGCACTGCAGATAAAAGTTGCTCTAGGACTGTTTGTGTTCATCTGAGTTAGAGCTATAATAGTCTTAGTTACATTTATGACAAGCCTATAAGCTGTCTTTTGCTACACTGCATTTGTCATTTAAAATGAACCAATTGCATCACATAAAATTTTAAGCCGTTTGTGTTCGCCGTGCATTTCTTTTTTCTCTCTCTTCGTAGGATACCCAAGCTATCCCCTTCTTTCCCAGAGTCGCCTCTACTCTAAAGCAGAAGATGGCCATCTTCCAGAGCATTATGAATGTGGAGGAGAATGAAGATCACACGGGGGGATGCATCAAGACGAGATGTTCTGTCTGGTGGTCAGCTTCAATGTAAAAGCATAAATCAGTTATTAATCACATATTATTATGTGAACTGAAACTGGTGCTTTGTCTGAGTATACTATTTAAAAGTTATCAGATTATGTTGGACTTTTTCCCCAAAAAATGTTTAAAGGTGCTACACACCGGATTTGTATATATTTTTTGCAGTGTAATTTCAGAAAATGTCCATAATATACAGTATCTGGCGCTAATAGTGGAATTATAGTGTTCTACAGTATTACGCCAGTGTTGTGATTGGCTGTGATATTTGCCTATTGATTTTTCCAGAAGGAGCAGAATTTGTTGTCGAACTGGGAAAGCTGTTTCTTAATTTCCTTCTTGCTAAAATTCTACACTGTTCCCTCAATTTCAGTTTGTGGTACAATGATTCCTTACACTATTCACTGCTTGTTTTCTCAATCACCACACTGGTGGGTAAGTAATACTGTGAAACACTATCGTTCCACTATTAGCAGAATATGTATTATGGACGTTTCCTGAAATTACAATGCAACAACACAAATCCTATGTGTAGCACCTTTTAAAGTTTGAATATATACGTTATACTTCAGTGAGGGCATGGAGAAACCAGCATTTTTCTGGTGTTATGTTTTTGGAGCTCCTAAAAATGTCTCATCCAGAAACTACAGATTGTCCCTTTTAGTATATTCTTTAAGAGTTTTCTATTCTGGGCTGTAGTTGTTGATGGGTGTTGTCTTAACTATCAGGTGGGTGGAGCTGTGATAGTGGTGGGAAGGAGAACATGTCCCCAGTGAGCCAGCATCCCTCTGACTTCCCCACCCAGTAAGAGGTGCTGCACAGCACGCACTCTGAGGGAGTGTGTGGAGGAGATTAGGGAGGCCACCACTCCTGTCCTCAAACGCACTGCCACCATATTCAAGCAGCAACAGAACACGGAGGTAACCTCATCACACTGGCAAAACATTTCTGTCTGTTAAATGACTAATATAACTTGGCAAACCATTCAGTTGGTGTTGGTGTCTTTTTTTCAACTTTGTCGTGTGCATGTTGAGCAACTGGTAAGAAAAGTCTTTATAAACTCAATTAATTATTATGAACCATTATACAATTTGTAAGTCGCTCTGGATAAGAGCGTCTGCTAAATGACTTAAATGTAAATGTATACTGTGACCACAATGTCCTGACAACCACTAACCCATCATGATCACCTCCTCAGATTGCAGTTGTACAGGACAAGGACCATCAGCCAGCTCTCAATGTAGAACCTGCTAGTGTGTCTCTGTCACCAGCCCTGGGTACTGATGCTGTGTCCCAGATCACCCAGGGCAAGCCACAGCCCTCTCCTATGATGCAGCAGCACTGCACTCCCACCAAGGAGGACCAGGTAAAATTTCATCTAGCCTCTTCCCCACACAAACACACACACGCATACCAAATGTGTTCCAAATGGCACCCTATTCCTTATGTAGTGTCGACTGACCTGGTGTAAAAAAATATATATATATACAGTGCCTTGCGAAAGTATTCGGCCCCCTTGAACTTTGCGACCTTTTGCCACATTTCAGGCTTCAAACATAAAGATATAAAACTGTATTTTTTTGTGAAGAATCAACAACAAGTGGGACACAATCATGAAGTGGAACGACATTTATTGGATATTTCAAACTTTTTTAACAAATCAAAAACTGAAAAATTGTGCGTGCAAAATTATTCAGCCCCTTTACTTTCAGTGCAGCAAACTCTCTCCAGGAGTTCAGTGAGGATCTCTGAATGATCCAATGTTGACCTAAATGACTAATGATGATAAATACAATCCACCTTTGTGTAATCAAGTCTCCGTATAAATGCACCTGCACTGTGATAGTCTCAGAGGTCCGTTAAAAGCGCAGAGAGCATCATGAAGAACAAGGAACACACCAGGCAGGTCTGAGATACTGTTGTGAAGAAGTTTAAAGCCGGATTTGGATGCAATAAGATTTCCCAAGCTGTAAACATCACAAGGAGCACTGTGCAAGCGATAATATTGAAATGGAAGGAGTATCAGACCACTGCAAATATACCAAGACCTGGCCGTCCCTCTAAACTTTCAGCTCAAACAAGGAGAAGACTGATCAGAGATGCAGCCAAGAGGCCCATGATCACTCTGGATGAACTGCAGAGATCTACAGCTGAGGTGGGAGACTCTGTCCATAGGACAACAATCAGTCGTATATTGCACAAAGCTGGCCTTTATGGAAGAGTGGCAAGAAGAAAGCCATTTCTTAAAGATATCCATAAAAAGTGTTGTTTAAAGTTTGCCACAAGCCACCTGGGAGACACACCAAACATGTGGAAGAAGGTGCTCTGGTCAGATGAAACTAAAATTTAACTTTTTGGCAACAATGCAAAACGTTATGTTTGGCGTAAAAGCAACACAGAGCTCATCACCCTGAACACAACATCCCCACTGTCAAACGTTGTGGCAGCATCATGGTTTGGGCCTGCTTTTCTTCAGCAGGGACAGGGAAGATGGTTCAAATTGATGGGAAGATGGATGGAGCCAAATACAGGACCATTCTGGAAGAACCTGATGGAGTCTGCAAAAGACCTGAGACTGGGACGGAGATTTGTCTTCCAACAAGACAATGATCCAAAATATAAAGCAAAATCTACAATGGAATGGTTCAAAAATAAACATATCCAGGTGTTAGAATGGCCAAGTTAAAGTCCAGACCTGAATCCAATCAAGAATCTGTGGAAAGAACTGAAAACTGCTGTTCACAAATGCTCTCCATCCAACCTCACTGAGCTCGAGCTGTTTTGCAAGGAGGAATGGGAAAAAATGTCAGTCTCTCGATGTGCAAAACTGATAGAGACATACACCAAGCGACTTACAGCTGTAATCGCAGCAAAAGGTGGCGCTACAAAGTATTAACTTAAGTGTGCTGAATAATTTTGCACGCCCATTTTTTCAGTTTTTGATTTGTTAAAGTTTGAAATTTCCAATAAATGTCATTCCACTTCATGATTGTGTCCCACTTGTTGATTCTTCACAAAAAAATACAGTTTTCTATCTTTATGTTTGAAGCCTGAAATGTGGCAAAAGGTCGCAAAGTTCAAGGGGGGCGAATACTTTCGCAAGGCACTGTATAACTTTGGTCCGAGGCCCTGGTCGATTGTAATGAACTATATAGGATTCCATTTGGGACACAACACCGCAGCCTCCTTTCCTCTCTGTGAAGCCCTCACAGTTCTGCAGCGAACACAACTGCTACTTTCACAACAGGTTCCTGCCTGGCTCTCAAACATTATCTTTGGTTCCTTCTCAACCCACAGGAGTGCTCTTTTGAACTGCACAGCCCCAGCCAACCTCTGGTTTTGCATTCAGGACGAGTCAGGACAACTCTGCCCCAGCTGTTCGCCATGCCATCTCTTTTGGAGATGAACCCCACTGGTAAATATGCTGCTCTCCTCTGTTGTTATAGAGGATCCTATCCTTTCATCTTTATCATGCTTTGAAGCCCAGTGCAAGTTAAGCATACTACAGACAATATTGACTAAGCAAAAACTGAGTCAAGAAAAGGCTTGTTTCTGAGAGCAGCAAAGGCTGTTGTTGGTCATGATTCATCACCCTCTAAAATGTTTCTGTATAAGAAGCAGTAGGTTGAATAAATCGGTTATGGTCAAGTGATGTTGATGAATAAACAATATTTATTTGTCCTTCAGATGAAGCTGATGGTGGCAACGTTAACTCCACTATGAAGAAGCAGGTGCGTTTCGGGATCCTGCTGCCCCCTGAACTCTTTGACAAGAACCTTCCCTCCAGCACCCCTCTACGGAAGGGGGGAACCCCGGTCCGCGCCCCAACATCTGCCGGGGGGTCCCAGCTGAGGTCACTGCTGAAGAGCCCCTTAACCCTGGCCCGGCCGGACTTCAGCAGCCCCTCTCTAACTGGAGCCTCCCCACCCCTCACTATGGGACCCTGCTGTGGGGAACAGGAGAGCACCCACACTCAGGGAAAGGTACCTGTCTATCACCAACTCAGTGATTGACCTGTCCCAAAATGATGAGGCCAGGGTCTTATTCATTAGGGACCAAACGGAAGCAGACAGTTACTGAAACAGGAAGGGACTACCTGAACTTCCAATAAGAAACATTTGTTTTCCTTTGCCAAACGTTTTGCTACAGTGTTCCCTAATGAGTACGACCAATCATTGAATTGTTCTTTCTGGTAATCCAGCATGTGGGTTAGTTATTGACCATGTAAATAATGCAGTAATTCTCTATGCCCTCAGATCTTTCCTTCTCTATGCCCCCCTTTCCCTTCAATGGAAGAAGATGTTGACAGTTCATGGATGGACAATGCAGGTTGGTTGTTGAACAGTGATCATTGCTGTGAGGAAGCTGTTTCTAGTCAAGCTCTGTGTAAAACTTCACATTGTTGTCACTTGCTGTATGTATTTTCAGAGCTGGAGACTGGACCTCTGGATCTGACCTCAGCTTTTCAAGAGGAGGACTCTGTTTGTGAGGAAATGCCAGGTGAGATCTAGTTACTAGTATCTAGTTTAGACTGGTGGTGTGTCTCAAATGACACCCTATTTCCTAAATGGTGCGCTATATAGGGAATAGGGTGCCATTTGGGACTTATGGTCAGAATTCAAATTCTATTCCACCCACCTTTCTCTCTCTCCCATTATGTAACAGCACCTCAGCCTCAAGTCATTGGTTTAGTGTTTACAGGGGTGTCAGTGAGGTCAAATGAGAGGCTTAAGCGGAGGTGTGTTTGCTTTAGATGCTGCCCCAGTGCCTGACCCTGCCCTGGAGCCAGAACCAGCCGCCACAGCCCGCTCTCGCAGCAGAAAGAGAAAGGTCTGGTAATGCACCACTCATTCACTGAACAGGATATCCTCATTCCCTCCACTTACACACCAATTAGATAATATTGGTCCAGAGATAGTAATAATATTATCTTAATCTGATGATCTAGGGTTAATCTCAATGGAAGAGCTTGTGAGTGTATCCAAATAGATCCTATCCTAATGCCACCTCTAACTGTATATCTCTTCATATCTCTCTTATCTATCTCTGTTCTTTCAGCAACCAGAGGAGAAGAGTGAGCCTGTGAAGAAGAGGTCGCCTCGTACGGCTGCCAAGTCTGCCTGTGGGAGGATGAAGGTCGGTCTGGGCTCTGCTCATCACTCATAAGTCTCGCTACAGAGACGTATAATATTACACACTGTGGCTGTGGGTAGTACAGTGAGCTAAGCCTCTGGGAGGTATTACATACACAAAGCCTTTCTCATGCTCAAGGAATTTAGGTGGTTGCTTAATTAAAATTTCTGCAGGAATTAAACTTAATTTAGAAGGTGGTGGTGTTTGGAGTACTTGTGGTATTTACTTTAGTTTTGAAAAGGAAGGGAATGAGCATTTGAGGGGCCAAAGAAGAAACTACTGGGGTTGTTATAATAATAATAATATATAATATATATATATATATACAGTCCATTCTGAATTCTCAGACCCCTTGACTTTTTCAACATTTCGTTACGTTGCAGCCTTATTCTAGAATAGATTAAGTCATCTACACACAATACCGAATGAAGACAAAGCAAAAACAGGTTTTTATTATGTATTACAAAAAAACAGATCACATTTACATAAGTATTGAGACACTTTACTCAGTACTTTGTTGAAGGATCTTTTGGCAGTGATTACACCATTGAGTCTATTTGGGTATGAAGCTACAAGCTTGGCACACCTGTATTTGGAGAGTTTCTCCCATTCTTGTCTACAGATCCTCTCAAGCTCTGTCAGGTTGGATGGGGAGCGTCGCTGCACAGTTATTTTCAGGTCTCTCCAGAGATGTTTGATCAGGTTTAAGGCTGGGCTCTGGCTGGGCCACTCAAGGACATTGAGACTTACCCCAAAGCTAAACCTGCGTTGTCTTGGCTGTGTGCTTAGGGTCGTTGTCCTGTTGGAAGGTTAACGTTTGCCCCAGTCAGAACCTGCTCCAGAGTGCTCAGGACTTCATCAAGGATCTCTCTGTACTTTGCTCCCTTCATCTTTTCCCCAATCCTGACTAGTCTCCACGTCCCTGCCACTGAAAAACATTCCCACAGCATGATGCTGCCACCACCATGCCTCACCATAGATGATGGTGCCAGGTTTCCTCCAGACTTTACTCTTGGCATTTAAGCCAGAGAGTTCAATCTTGGTTTCATCAGACCAGAGAATCTTGTTTCTTTAGGTGCCTTTTGGCGGACTGTCGCGTGCCTTTTACTGAGTGGCGGCTTCAGTCTGTCCACTCTACCATAAAGTCCTGAATGGTGAAGTGCTGCAGAGATGGTTGTCCTTCTGGTAGGGCTGATCCCAATTAGTCGATTGTTTGGCTGTTGGTCGACCGAGATTTGTTTTGGTCGAGCAGTAACATTTGCACCCATCTCAGTGAACTAATCTAATGCGGAGGCCTAGACTAAAAGCCGATTTATGCTGAATACGAAAATGTGGTCGGAGGCTCCATATGGAGGGTGTGACGAAATTGCTGAGCATGCAGAGGCTAAATCCAGCTCTGTACCCATCACTACGTGCCTCCCAAATGTTGTAACAATGCGGAGGGCTTTGTAAAGCTCCGCATTGACATGATTGGTTGACGGTAGGTGGGGGTGGTACATCCTGTATAAATACAAACTCACTTCCTTGACAACAGCTCTGCGAAGCGCAAGAAGTATGAATGGCTTGACTTCTGCTGAGGTCGTATCACCGTAAATGCTGCATGGCCAATGCAGACGTGGGATTGACCAGACTCCCAGATGCACAATGCACTGCTCTCTCCAGAATGCGCTCTCTTGCCAATTTGTGCATATTCCTTGTTTTACAACTTCATTGTGTGAATTGTTTGCATTTGACTGTTAGTGTATTTCAATTCCCCATTACATGCAGTATCGGTCAAAAGTTTGGACACACCTACCCATTCAAGAGTGTTTCTTTATTTGTACTATTTTCTACATTGTAGAATAATTAGTGAAGACGTCAAAACCATGAAATAACACATGGAATCATGTAGCAAAAAGTGTTATATTTGAGATTCTTCAAAGTAGCCACCCTTTGCCTTGATGACAGCTTTGCACACTCTTGGTATTCTCTCAACCAGCTTCACCTGGAATGCTTTTCCAACAGTCTTGAAGGAGTTCCTGCATATGCTGAGCACTTGTTGGCTGCTTTTTCCTTCACTCTGCGGTCCAACTCATCCCAAACCATCTCAATTGGGTTGAGGTCGGGTGCTTGTGCACTCCATCACTCTCCTTCTTGGTCAAGTACACCTGCACATGCTTCTACACCTGCATTGCTTGCTGTTTGGGGTTTTAGGCTGGGTTTTCTGTACAGCACTTTGAGATATCAGCTGATGTAAGAAGGGCTATATCAATTGATTCGATTTGAAATAGCCCTTACATAGCCTGGAGCTGTGTTGGGTCATTGTCCTGTTGAAAAGCAATTGATAGTCTGAACTGGAACGAATTTCAAAAATCGCTGAAGTTGGAGACTTTTACCTCCCTCACCAACTTCAAACATCTGCTATCTGAGCAGCTAACCGATCGCTGCAGCTGTTCATAGTCTATCGGTAAATAGCCCACACAATTTTACCTACCTCATCCCCATAATGTTTATATTTATTTACTTTTCTGCTTTTTTGCACACCAATATCTCTACCTGTACATGACCATCTGATCATTTATCACTCCAGTGTTAATCTGGAAAATTGTAATTATTCGCCTACCTCCTCATGCCTTTTGCACACAATGTATATAGACTCTTTTTTTCTACTGTGTTATTGACTTGTTAATTGTTTACTCTATGTGTAACTCTGTGTTGTCTGTTCACACTGCTATGCTTTATCTTGGCCAGGTCGCAGTTGCAAATGAGAACTTGTTCTCAACTAGCCTACCTGGTTAAATAAAGGTGAAAAAAAAATTGTCACACTAAACGCAACACCAGATGGGATGTCTTATCGCTGCAGAATTCTGTGGTAGCCATGCTGGTTAAGTGTGCCTTGAATTCTAAATAAATCAGTGTCACCACCACCTCCATGCTTCACGGTGGGAACCATACATGCAGAGATCATCTGTTCACTTACTCTGCGTCTCGCTAAGACTCGGCGGTTGGAACCCAAAATCTCATTTGGACTCGTCAGACCAAAGTACAGATTTCCACCGGTCTAATGTCCATTGCTCGTGTTTCTTGGTACTATATATCACCAGTTGTACATCTACCGTTAATTCCTATAATTTCTAATCTACAATGTTTATGGTTATTTCTTTTAATGCATTCAATATTATTATTTCAGTCTTCCTGTTTTCATTGTCGGAGTGGACACGTTGTTTGCAGAGTGCATAACCTATGCTACACTTGTGAGAAACAACTTTTGGTTTATTTCATTCCATTTACTAGTTCTGTCAATTTAGTCGTTGTCTTTTGTTTGGAGCTCTCCTGTCAATGTTGAGTAAGGACGTGCACGTATAGAGGTAGGCCTATAGTGTACCGCGCCTGCGTGCAAATGTAGGTATAAAAATGTGCCCATTTGGGGATCTGATAGTATTTCTGATTGGCTTAATGCATCACTACTAATAACCTGTGGAAATTCGCAAAGTAATGTTTTCTTCACCTCAAACAGCAAGCAAACAGTCTGTTTTTATATCCATTGAGAATGACAATAGTTCCTCAATGTATTTGAAAAATCTTTCCAGTTCTCTCCCTTTCAATAACCACTTGGCGTGAAAGGGGAAAATGTAATGCTCTGATCCGGTGGAAACGTCATAAAATAGTATTCTTATCAGTACTTGACATGGACTGAAATAGGTTCTGGTACTTATTTTGTCTGCGGGTACTGTTTATATTTAGGTGCAGGAGCTCCACAAATCTTTTGAGCTAATATTCTATAAGAGGAACAGGAGCTCAAGCAGTAGAACATTTGAGGTGCCGGTACTCAGCGAGCTACTGCCTAAGTCAAGCACTGCTTCTTATCCCTTGTGCAAATAGCCTAAAGCTGTGTCTGTCCAGAGCATGGGAAAATGAGGGCCGAGAATATTTTCTACAATGTTGCAAGTCCGCTAGGCAAGCTTTGGGCCTGACCCAAGTTAATAGTTGATGCAATGTTTCAAGTTCGTTGCAGATGTGTAGCCAATGTGATTTATTGGATATTTATTTTTAATCTGGATATTTTCTACCTGCAGGCCGCAATGTTATTTGTTGGCTTTATGTAGGTCATTCTTACATAAATGGCAATAGAAGTTACTTTTTAGGTTTATTTTAATTTATTTGGATAGAATTGTTATTAACCATATGACAATGATTGAGATATAAAGGCGTTATTATAAATTAAATGAAACTTTCACAAATGTGCATATGTAACATAACTGGCAGGCAGATCGGTAGAAATAGTATTCTACATGAGAAAGGTTGCCGACTCCTTGTGTAGCCTATTACCGGCAACTTCAGGAGAGTAATGTCAGAACCTGCGAAAGCCGGCAGGAGCGGGAGGAGAGAAGTTGGGTTAAGGTTTTTTCTTCTAGTTATCTTGCTCTGTCGCCCTCTTGAGGCATCAGACAAGCTCAATGCACATAGTTGATTTTACTAAAACAGGTGCTTGGTCACCTCCCTAAGCAAGGCCCTTCTCCCTGGATTGCTCAGTTTGACTGGGCGGCCAGCTCTAGGAAGAAGAGTCTTGGTGGTTCCAAACTTCTTCCATTTAAGAATGATGGAGGCCACTGTGTTCTTGGGGACCTTCAATGCAGCAGACATTTTTTTGATGCCCTTCCTCAGATCTGTGCCTCGACACAATCCTGTCTCGGAGCTCTATGGACAATTCCTTTAACCTCACGGCTTGGTTTTTGTTCTGATGCACTGTCAACTGTGGAAACTTATATAGATGATGTGTGCCTTTTCAAATCATGTCCAATCAATTTAATTTACTACAGGTGGACTCCAAGTTGTAGAAACATCAAGGATGATCAATTGAAACAGGATGCACCTGAGCTCAATTTGAGTCTCATAGCAAAGGGTCTGAAAATGTATGTAAATAAGGTATTTTTGTTAAAAATAAAATAAAACATTTGCTAAAATGTCTAAACCTGTTTTCACTTTGTCATTATGGGCTATTGTGTGTAGATTGATAAGGAAAACATTTTATTTCATCCATTTTAGAATAAATAAGGCTATAATGTAACAAAATGTGGAATAAGTCAAGGGGCCTGAATACTTTCCGAATGCGCTGTAGTATATGCCAGTTAACATAAGCTTTTATACAAAGTGACTTAGTCATGTTGGTATACAATTTACGTATGGGTGGTTCTGGGAATGGAACCCACTACCCTGACGTTACAAGTGCCATGCTCTACCAACTGAGCTACACTTGTAATAACTGCATTCCTCAGAGGTGACAGTAAAACAATGAAAATCAAAACATAAACAAGGAGTGATGTAAGAATGGGGCAAACCAGCTTGGGTGTTCACTGTGTTTCTCTAGAACTCAGCAAAGCATTTCTTTGGGAAGAAGGCTGTGGACCGTTCTCTGTATGGGAAGAGAGACTATGCATCCTACCCTCAGTCCCATCACGGAGATCCTGTCCTCCCTTAGCCACTCTCCTCAACACCCTCACAACTGCAAACCCACAGGTAAGCACACAGTTGTTAGGCTCTGTTCGAATACCCAGGAAGAATCATTCCTTCCATGAACTAATCGTTGATCTAACATGTTTGGTGAGAGCCAGGCTTCCACTGTTGGATTCACAGTATACATCAAGGAAGTATTCGAACAGGCCTTGGACTACAATCACTTATGAAGACACTTTAGATCAGGGGTCGGCAACCGTCCCATGGGCGGTTTTATTTTTTAGGGTCCCCCCCAAGTTTTGGGTAAAAATTGTTGGCCTAATTGTTGGCCTAAAAATACTAAAATCACCATTAAAAAATCTGCTCCCAAGTATTCCCACAAATAGAGATTTGTAGAAAAGTATTCAGAAAGTATTCAGACCCCTTCCGTTTGTCCACATTGTTATGTTAGCCTTATTCTTAAATTCAGGAAATTAATTGTTTTCCTCAACCTACACACAATACCCCATAATGACAAAGTGAAAACAGGTTTTGAAAATGTGTGTATTGTGTTAAACATTTCATTACAGAAATGCCTTTTTTTTCATAAGTATTCAGACCTTCTGCTATAAGACTCAAAATTGAGCTCAGGTGCATCCCGTTTCCATTGATCATCCTTGAGATGTTTCTTCAACTTGATTGTAGTCCACCTGTGGTAAATTCATTTGATTGGACATGATTTGTAAAGGCACACACCTGTCTATATAAGGTCCCACAGTTGACAGTGCATGTCAGAGCAAAAAAAAACAAGCCATGAGGTTGCAGAAATTGTCCCTAGAGCACTGAGACAGAAATGTGTTGGAGGAGATCTCGTGAAGTGTAGCAAAAAATTGTCTATCATTGAAGGTCCCAAAGAACACAGTGGCTTCCATCATTCTTAAACGGTAGAAGAACCCGATGGTCACTCTGCCCGAGTTCCTCTGGAGATGGTTGTCCTTCTGGAAGGTTCTCACATCTCTGCAGCACTCCACCAATCAGGCCTTTATGGTAGAGTGGCCAGACGGTAGCCACTCCTCAGTAAAAGACACATGACAGCCAGCTTGGAGTTGGCCAAAAGGTACCTAAAGGACTCTGACTATGAGAAACAACATTCTCTGGTCTGATGAAACCAAGATTGAACTCATTGGCCTGATTGTTAAGCTTCATGTCTGGTGGAAACCTGGCACCATCCTTACAGTGCTGTGGGTATGTTTTTCAGTGGCAGGGACTGGGAGTCTAGTCAGGATTGAAGGAACGCTGAAAGTAGCAAAATACAGAGAGCTCCTTGATGAAAACCTTCTCCAGAATGCTTAGGACCTCAGACTGGGGTGACGGTTCACCTTCCAACAGGACAATGACCCCAAGCACACACCTAAGACAATGCAGGAGTGGCTTTGGGACAGGTCTACAGGTGTTATTTTCACAATTTCTTTTTGGGCTTAATTGTGGTCAATTTGCAGTGTAAAGTGTTATAATTATTTTCTGGCCCCCTGACCAGCTGCAGTTTAATCTAGTTTCCTACACCTGACTTAGATACACCACTCAAGTCAAGGCACATTCAACTACTCAGACACTTGAGATTACAATACTAAGTTCAGTCAATAGAAATGCTACTACTGTGTATTGTATATGCATTCTCATAGGCCATTCACTCTGACTAGGTGCATGTCCAGATACAGTCTGTATTGGTAGCTACTAGCCCTAGACAGTACATTTTCCATTTTAGTTATTTAGTACATGCTTTTGTCCAGAGCAACTTACAGGAGCAATTAGGCTTGTGTCTTGCTCAAGGAAGGGCACATCGACAGATTTTTCACCGAGTCAGCTCAGGGAATCGAACCAATGACCTTTTGGTTACTGGCCCAATGCTCTTAACCGCTAGCCTACCTGCCGCCCTTTTTTAACATTTTGCCTGTTCTGGGAACGTACATTTTTTCAGGTTTCAGGGAGGTTCTGAGAACATTTTACTATGGTTCCCCAAAGGTTTCTGGTAGGTTTTATTAATCTTCTGAGGATGGAAATTATAGGTTATTTTAGGTATTTAATTAACGTTCTGAGAACATGTTTCATGTTCAGTAGTAACCCATGTTGTCTGTCCTCCCGCCACAGCCAAAGAAGACTCCATCCTATGTGACCACCGCAGTGGTCACAGCTGCAGCCCTGTGGTCAAGCTGCTTCTGCCCCCCGGTCAGTGAGGACTCACCAGAAGACACCACCCCAGCTGCAGAGCCCTCTGATGGGCCTTCAGTAGACTACCAGAGCCCTGTAGGCTCCACCACCACAGACAGCTCTGGGACTGGAAGAGCAGCACAGATCTGGAGAAGATGGTCAGGTCCAACAAAGACCTCCAGAACCAAAAGGCAGAGTGTTATTAGAGTAGGTAGAGGGAAGGGCAGGAAGGTCAGTGTTCCTGTTGATAACTGGCTGAGTGAAGAGACCGAGGAGCAGGTAAAGAACTTTGATACAGAACAAGACTCAACAGAAACAACCCAGCCAGAGGTTTTAGTGTCCAGCCCAGCCAAGCACACAGCACCTGGTAACAGAGAGGGTGAACCTAATACACACTGTACCTCAGACCCTGTAGATACAGATCAATGCACTGGCACACTTCCAGATGCAGGTAGGAGTGGGGATAGTCCAGCTAGAGCAGACACTGATACTACTACACCCTGCCCTCCTCCAGATGAGGTTAGCACCACAGTGGCTCCCTCAGAGCAGAAGGCAGTGAGCCATGTAGAACAGAGTCCAAACAAAGGCGGGCAGAGAGGAGCAGCTCAGGGCCCAGGCCGCTCCAGAGGTAGAAGGAGCTCTATATACGCCAGCTCAGTCATAGAGGAGGAGCAGGCTTCCCAGCCAAATGGGCCACAGGCAGTGGAGAATGATAACCATGGGTCCGGAATGGAGCTGGGTAACGTTATAGAACAGGCCTCCACCTCCTACCCAGACTCCCTCCTTCCCCCCTGGGCACAGAAGGAGTTCAACATTGATGATGTGCTAAGGCCTCTCCCCTGCAGGTGGCATCAGTCTGTCCGCCGCAGCCTGAAGAACCAGAGCAGCACCCTGGAGGCCTCTGGCCTGGCCTGGCTACCCCACACCTCTCCGGACTCCATTAGTGCTGTCTGCAGGAAGACCAGGCGCAGACGCAGCTCCATCCAGGATCTACTACACCCTCCCCTGGAAGAAGTGAATCACACTGACCTACTGGAGCCACTCCAATGCTAGTCTGTCCACTTCCTGTACACTGGCTGTGAATGAAATGGCACCCTATTCACTACGAGGTCCTTATTTCTTTTTGACTAGGGTTGGCCATTTCCACCTGCTTTTGATAGCTATTGATTTTTGTGAGTTTTATAAAGCACTGTTTTTGTTTTTTAGTAATTAAGTAGTATAAATAGAACAAGATCTACCTTTTAATGTGATTTAACAAGTTTGGCAGTTGTCATTTACCAAGGCTCATGGGAGTAGGAGATGTACAGACTTTGTACAGACAGATGTGCATCTTTTAGTCTTTGAATGTGTACCTCCTGTATTCATTAAATAAAATGGGGCTCTTCCAAACTATTAATTGTCTGAACATTATACAGGCCTCTCTTTAAATGTCTAAAAAGTTGAATTATAAATATATACACTACCGGTCAAAAGTTATGGAACAGCTACTCATTCAAGGTTTTAAAAAAAACTATGTTGTAGAATAATAGTGAAGACATCAAATCTATGAACCAACACATGGAATCATGTAATAACTAGAAAAGTGTTGGACTGTTATTTCCCTTTGCTTATTTGAGCTGTAATTGCCATAATATGAACTTCTGTATACCATCCCTACCTTATCACAACACAACTGATTGGCTCAAACGCATTAAGAAGGAATGAAATTCCACAAATGAACTTTTAACAAGGCACACCTGTTAATTGAAATGCATTCCAGGTGACTAGCTCATGAAGCTTGGGGCAGCAGGTAGCCTAGTGGTTAGAGCGTTGGACTAGTAACCCGAAAGGTTGCAAGATCGAATCCCCGAGCTGACAAGGTAAACCTCTGTCATTCTGCCCTTGAATCAAATCAAATGTATTTATATAGCCCTTCGTACATCAGCTGATATCTCAAAGTGCTGTACAGAAACCCAGCCTAAAACCCCAAACAGCAAGCAATGCAGGTGTAGAAGCACAGTGGCACGGAAAAACTCCCTAGAAAGGCCAAAACCTAGGAAGAAACCTAGAGAGGAACCAGGCTATGTGGGGTGGCCAGTCCTCTTCTGGCTGTGCCGGGTGGAGATTATAACAGAACATGGTCAAGATGTTCAAATGTTCATAAATGACCAGCATGGTCGAATAATAATAAGGCAGAACAGTTGAAACTGGAGCAGCAGCACGGACCGGTGGACTGGGGACAGCAAGGAGTCATCATGTCAGGTAGTCCTGGGGCATGGTCCTAGGGCTCAGGTCCTCTGAGAGAGAGAAAGAAAGAGGGAAGGAGAGAATTAGAGAACGCACACTTAGATTCACACAGGACACCGAATATTTACATTTACATTTTTACATTTAAGTCATTTAGCAGACGCTCTTATCCAGAGTGACTTACAAATTGGTGCATTCACCTTATGCCATCCAGTGGAACAGCCACTTTACAATAGTGCATCTAAATCTTTTAAGGGGGGTGAGAAGGATTACTTTATCCTATCCTAGGTATTCCTTAAAGAGGTGGGGTTTCAGGTGTCTCCGGAAGGTGATGATTGACTCCGCTGTCCTGGCTCGTGAGGGAGTTTGTTCCACCATTGGGGAGCCAGAGCAGCGAACAGTTTTGACTGGGCTGAGCAGGAACTGTACTTCCTCAGTGGTAGGGAGGCGAGTAGGCCAGAGGTGGATGAACGCAGTGCCCTTGTTTGGGTGTAGGGCCTGATCAGAGCCTGGAGGTACTGAGGTGCCGTTCCCCTCACAGCTCCGTAGGCAAGCACCATGGTCTTGTAGCGGATGCGAGCTTCAACTGGAAGCCAGTGGAGAGAGCGGAGGAGCGGGGTGACGTGAGAGAACTTGGGAAGGTTGAACACCAGACGGGCTGCGGCGTTCTGGATGAGTTGTAGGGGTTTAATGGCACAGGCAGGGAGCCCAGCCAACAGCGAGTTGCAGTAATCCAGACGGGAGATGACAAGTGCCTGGATTAGGACCTGCGCCGCTTCCTGTGTGAGGCAGGGTCGTACTCTGCGGATGTTGTAGAGCATGAACCTACAGGAACGGGCCACCGCCTTGATGTTAGTTGAGAACGACAGGGTGTTGTCCAGGATCACGCCAAGGTTCTTAGCGCTCTGGGAGGAGGACACAATGGAGTTGTCAACCGTGATGGCGAGATCATGGAACGGGCAGTCCTTCCCCGGGAGGAAGAGCAGCTCCGTCTTGCCGAGGTTCAGCTTGAGGTGGTGATCCGTCATCCACTCTGATATGTCTGCCAGACATGCAGAGATGCGATTCGCCACCTGGTCATCAGAAGGGGAAAGGAGAAGATTAATTGTGTGTCGTCTGCATAGCAATGATAGGAGAGACCATGTGAGGTTATGACAGAGCCAAGTGACTTGGTGTATAGCGAGAATAGGAGAGGGCCTAGAACAGAGCCCTGGGGACACCAGTGGTGAGAGCGCGTGGTGAGGAGACAGATTCTCGCCACGCCACCTGGTAGGAGCGACCTGTCAGGTAGGACGCAATCCAAGCGTGGGCCGCGCCGGAGATGCCCAACTCGGAGAGGGTGGAGAGGAGGATCTGATGGTTCACAGTATCGAAGGCAGCCGATAGGTCTAGAAGGATGAGAGCAGAGGAGAGAGAGTTAGCTTTAGCAGTGCGGAGCGCCTCCGTGATACAGAGAAGAGCAGTCTCAGTTGAATGACTAGTCTTGAAACCTGACTGATTTGGATCAAGAAGGTCATTCTGAGAGAGATAGCGGGAGAGCTGGCCAAGGACGGCACGTTCAAGAGTTTTGGAGAGAAAAGAAAGAAGGGATACTGGTCTGTAGTTGTTGACATCGGAGGGATCGAGTGTAGGTTTTTTCAGAAGGGGTGCAACTCTCGCTCTCTTGAAGACGGAAGGGACGTAGCCAGCGGTCAGGGATGAGTTGATGAGCGAGGTGAGGTAAGGGAGAAGGTCTCCGGAAATGGTCTGGAGAAGAGAGGAGGGGATAGGGTCGAGCGGGCAGGTTGTTGGGCGGCCGGCCGTCACAAGACGCGAGATTTCATCTGGAGAGAGAGGGGAGAAAGAGGTCAGAGCACAGGGTAGGGCAGTGTGAGCAGAACCAGCGGTGTCGTTTGACTTAGCAAACGAGGATCGGATGTCGTCGACCTTCTTTTCAAAATGGTTGACGAATAGTACAGGAGAAGTACTCCAGATATAAAAAAACTGTCCCTAGCCCCCCGACACAAACTACTGCAGCATAAATACTGGAGGCTGAGACAGGAGGGGTCAGGAGACACTGTGTCCCCATCTGAGGACACCCCCAGACAGGGCCAAACAGGAAGGATATAACCCCACCCACTTTGCCAAAGCACAGCCCCCACACCACTAGAGGGATATCTTCAACCACCAACTTACCATCCTGAGACAAGGCTGAGTATAGCCCACAAAGATCTCCGCCATGGCACAACCCAGACAGGATGACCACATCAGTGAATCAACCCACTCAGGTGATGCACCCCTTCCAGGGACGGCATGAGAGAGCCCCAGTAAGCCAGTGACTCAGCCCCTGTAATAGGGTTAGAGGCAGAGAATCCCAGTGGAAAGAGGGGAACCGGCCAGGCAGAGACAGCAAGGGCGGTTCGTTGCTCCAGAGCCTTTCCGTTCACCTTCCCACTCCTGGGCCAGACTACACTCAATCATATGACCCACTGAAGAGATGAGTCTTCAGTAAAGACTTAAAGGTTGAGACCGAGTTTGCGTCTCTGACATGGGTAGGCAGACCGTTCCATAAAAATTGAGCTCTATAGGAGAAAGCCCTGCCTCCAGCTGTTTGCTTAGAAATTCTAGGGACAATTAGGAGGCCTGCGTCTTGTGACCGTAGAACAAGGCAATTAACCCATAGTTCCGTCATTGAAAATAATAATTTGTTCTTAACTGACTTGCCTAGTTAAATAAAATCAAAAAGCTAGTTAAGAGTGCAAAGGGTAGCTATATTTAGTTTTGTTTAACACTTTTGGTTACTACATAATTCCATGTGTTATTTCATAGTTTTGATGTCTTCACTATTATTCTACAATGTAGGAAATAGTCAAAATAAAGAAACCCTTGAATGAGTAGGTGTTCTAAAACTTGACTGGTAGTGTCTATTTTTTAAATTCTAAACAATTAAAGTTACTGCTATAGTTATTTCCTACAATAGATTAGACTGCAGTGATCTGTAGCTGGTTTAGCTGTAGCTGGTTTAGCTGTAGCTGTAGCTGGTTTCCCAAACCAAGCTAGTCAATATACACACAATTATCTACTGACCAACCAATCAATACTAACTCAACTGGTAATCATAATGAATATTAAATGTCAACATTAAAAACCATTGTATTTAGTCTTACTGGTATTCATTTCCCCTTTGGACCGGATGTATTTTTCCTTGTCTCTAATTTGGCTGTTACAGAGAACCTAAACTGAATCATGCTTTTTCACCCTAATATTTATAGTTATGAAATGGATGTTTTAGCTAATGGAAAGGAAAACATTCGGCTCTACATATTGATATGGTAAATACAGAAATAAATAAAATAGCAGGCGACTAATGTATGCGATTACAAGAGTATGTGGACAAAAGTAGTAGATTCGGTTTCAGCCATCTGTTGCTGACAGGTGTATAAATTTGAGCACACCGCCATGCAATCTCCATAGACAAACATTACCAGTAGGATAGCCTTACTAAAGAGCTTTGTGACTTTTAACATGCCATCGTCATAGGATCAATCAATCAAATGTATTTATAAAACTCTTTTTACATCAACCGATGTCACAAAGTGCTATACAGAAACCCAGCCTAACAGCCCAATCAGCAAGCAATGCAGATGTAGAAGCACGGTGGCTAGGAAAAACTCCCAAGAAAGGCAGGATCCTAGGAAGAAACCTAGAGCGGAACCAGACTCTGACGGGTGGCCAGTCCTCTTCCGGCTGTGCCGGGTGGAGATTGTAACGGTAGATGGCCAAGATGTTCAAACATTCATAGATGACCAGCAGGGTCAAATAATAATAATCACAGTGGTTGAAGTGGGTGCAACAGGTCAGCACCTCAGGAGTAAATCTCTGGAAACGTCTAGGAGCAACAACAGCTCAGCCGCGAAGTGGTAGGACACACAAGCTCACAGAACGGGACCACCGAGTGCTAAAGCGCGAAGCACGTAAAAATCGTCTGTTCTCAGTTCCAACACTCACTACCTACCTAGTTCCAAACTTCCTCTGGAAGCAACATCAGCAAAATAATTGTTTGTTGGAAGCTTCATGAAATGGGTTTCCATGGCGGAGCAGCCTCACACAAGCCTAAGATTACCATGCGCAATGCCAAGCATCGGCTGGAGTGGGGTAAAGCTTGCTGCCATTGGACTCTGGAGCAGTGAAAACGTGTTCCCTGAAGGGATGAATCACGCTTCACCATCTGGCAGTCTGACGGACGAATCTGAGTTTGACGGATGCCATGAGAACACTACCTGCCCCAATGCATTGTGCCAACTGTAAAGTTTGGTGGAGGAGGAATAATGGTCTGGGGCTGTTTTTTGTGATTCGGCCTAGGCCCCTTGGTTCCAGTGAAGGGAAATCTTAACTCTACAGCATGACATTCTAGACGATTCTGTGCTTCCAACTTTGTGGCAACAGTTTGGGGAAGGCACTTTCCGGTTTCAGCATGACAACGCTCACGTGCACAAAGCAATGTCCATACAGAAATGGTTTGTCGAGATCGGTGTGGAAGAACTTGACTGGCCTGCACAGAGCCATGATCTCCTCAACCCCATCGAATAAGCCATGCCTCCGTGCCCGACCTCACTAATGCTCTTGTGGCTGAATGGAAGCAAGTCCCCGCAGCAATGCTCCAACATCTAGTGGAAAGCCTTCCCAGAAGGGTGGAGGTGTGTTTTAGCAGCAAACTCTATATTGATTTTGGAATGAGTTGTTTGACAAGCAGGTGTCCACATACTTTTGATCATGTATTGTATTTGAATTGGACAGTTAATTCTGTATGTTGATAGTTGGCCAGTAGAGGTCACTCTCCCCTCATCTAAATCCCAAAGACAAGTGCAGTGACAAGAAAATACGTAACCACAGAAATGTAGATTGAATATTGGTCTCTTATGTTCATGATAAAACATTTGGAGAAATCCATATTTTCATAGGTAGGTGAGGTGACCATATAATTATGTAGAGGGATGTAACTGGCTACATCTAGAGACATATACAGTCCTGGTAAAAGTAAGTACACCCTTTCGAAAGTGGTCTTTTTTGGGGGGGGGTTACATATCTGGACAAATGGATAGTTGGGCTAAATTCCAACCACATTTATTGATAAAGGTAACCCAATTTAACAAATTACACACAAAAACATTTGCTTTGAAAATGTTATACAATTAAAATAAACACATGCAATTTCCTTATGCAGAAAAAAATGTGTACACCCCTACCTAAATCCATTTCCAAGCAATTCGAAGTACATTGTTCCATTGTCCGATGGATCATCTACAAATGGAGAAAATTCCAGACCACTGGCATTCTACTAAGGACAGGTCGTCCCACCACATTCAGCCCAAGAGCTGACCGAAAAATGCTCATACATTTACATTTACATTTAAGTCATTTAGCAGACGCTCTTATCCAGAGCGACTTACAAATTGGTGCATACACCTTATGACAACCAGTGGAACAGCCACTTGCATCTAAATCTTGTTGGGGGGGAGAAGGATTACCTACCCTTACTTACCCTATCCTAGGTATTCCTTGAAGAGGTGGGGTTTCAGGTGTCTCCGGAAGGTGGTGATTGACTCCGCTGTCCTGGCGTCGTGAGGGAGTTTGTTCCACCATTGGGGGGCCAGAGCAGCGAACAGTTTTGACTGGGCTGAGCGGGAACTGTACTTCCTCAGTGGTAGGGAGGCGAGCAGGCCAGAGGTGGATGAACGCAGTGCCCTTGTTTGGGTGTAGGGCCTGATCAGAGCCTGGAGGTACTGAGGTGCCGTTCCCCTCACAGCTCCGTAGGCGAGCACCATGGTCTTGTAGCGGATGCGAGCTTCAACTGGAAGCCAGTGGAGAGAGCGGAGGAGCGGGGTGACGTGAGAGAACTTGGGAAGGTTGAACACCAGACGGGTGTTCATAGAAGTCTCTAAGAACCCCAGGGTGACATCAAGGGATCTACAGGCCTCTCTAGACACAATAAATATTGAGGTGCATGAGTCAACTGTCAGAAAGAGACTGCACAACCTCGGCCTACATGGGAGGTCAGGAAGAAGCCTCTGCTCTCAAAAAAAAAGAAAATCAAGACTGACATTTGCCAGACAACACCTGGGTAAAGACCAAAACTACTGGAACAATGTGCTCTGGACAGATGACTCAAAGGTGGAGTTGTTTGGCCACATCTTTGGTGAAAACCAAACACGGCCTTTGAACAGAAGAACCTCATATGAACCGTAAATCATGGAGGCTGTGGCATTATGGTTTGGGGCTACATGAAGATATTTCAGCCAAAGGGGGCAACACCAGCTATTGAAGCTAGAGGTGTATTTATTTTTTTCACATTATGGTATTGCATTTCTGTATATATATTTTTTAAATTAATAAATTATTGCAAGGTATAATCTGTTTAATTTGTTAAATTAGGTTACCTTTATCTGTCAATAGTGTTGAAGTAAAGACTTCATATACATCTGTCCAAATATTTACAAAAAATTACTACTTTTCAGGGATGTACTTACTTTTTCACATGACTGTATGTATTTCTAATAATAAATGTAGCCAGAGCCAGAGCCATATCCAACCCATCCAATAATAAAACATTTAATATTTGTCATATGTAAACAACAGGTGTAGACTAACATTGAAATGCTTACGTACGTGTCCTTTTCCAACAATGCAGAGTTAAATAAATACAGTGAATAACAACGAGTAAAATAACATGGTTATATACGGAGAGTACCAGTACCGAGTCAATTTACAGGAGCACAAGATAATTGATGTAGCTATGTACATATAGGTAGGGGTGACGAGGCAACATGATAGATAATAGACAGTGGCAGCAGTGTATGTAGCAAGTGTGTGGTGTGAATATGCATGTGTGTTCTTGTTGTGTGGGCGTATGTAGTATGTGTGTTGGGTAGTCAGTGTAAATATGTTTAAGTGTGTGGGTAGAGCCAGTGTAAATATGTTTGAGTGTGTGGATAGAGCCTGTGTAAATATGTTTGAGTGTGTGGGTAGAGCCCGTGTAAATATGTTTGAGTGTGTGGGTAGAGCCAGTGTAACTATGCAGAGCCAGTGTAAATATGCTTGAGTGTGTGGGTAGAGCCAGCGTAAATATGTTTGAGTGTGTGGGTAGAGCCAGTGTAAATATGTTTGAGTGTGTGGGTAGAGCCAGTGCAAATATGTTTGAGTGTGTGGGTAGAGCCCGTGTAAATATGTTTGAGTGTGTGGGTAGAGCCCGTGTAAATATGTTTGAGTGTGTGGGTAGAGCCAGTGTAAATATGCAGAGCCAGTGTAAATATGCTTGAGTGTGTGGGTAGAGCCAGCGTAAATATGTTTGAGTGTGTGGGTAGAGCCAGTGTAAATATGTTTGAGTGTGTGGGTAGAGCCAGTGCAAATATGTTTGAGTGTGTGGGTTGAGCCCGTGTAAATATGTTTGAGTGTGTGGGTAGAGCCAGTGCAAATATGTTTGAGTGTTTGGGTAGAGCCAGTGTAAATATGTTTGAGTGTGTGGGTAGAGCCAGTGTAAATAGGTTTGAGTGTGTGGGTGGAGCCAGTGTAAATATGTTTGAGTGTGTGGGTAGAGCCAGTGTAAATATGTTTGAGTGTGTGGATAGAGCCCGTGTAAATATGTTTGAGTGTGTGGGTAGAGCCCGTGTAAATATGTTTGAGTGTGTGGGTAGAGCCAGTGTAAATATGTTTGAGTGTGTGGGTAGAGCCAGTGTAAATATGTTTGAGTGTGTGGGCAGAGCCCGTGTAAATATGTTTGAGTGTGTGGGTAGAGCCAGTGTAAATATGTTTGAGTGTGTGGGCAGAGCCCGTGTAAATATGTTTGAGTGTGTGGGTAGAGCCAGTGTAAATATGTTTGAGTGTGTGGGTAGAGCCAGTGTAAATATGTTTGAGTGTGTGGGAAGAGCCACAGGAGAGTTATTGAAAAAACATGTCAATACAACTAGTCTGGGTGGCCATTTGATTGAGCTATTTATCTGTTTAGCAGCCATGGCTCCAGGGTAGAAGCTGTTCAGGGTAGAAGCTGTTCAGGGTAGTGTTGGTTCCAGACTTGGTGCACTGGTACCGCTTGACTTGCAGTAGTAGAGAGAACAGTCTATGGTCTGGGGGGCTGGGACCTTTGAAAATGTTTTGGGCCTTCCTATGATACCATCTGATATAGAGGTCCTGGATGGCAGGGAGCCCGGCCCTAGTGATGCACCGGGCCGTACTCACCCCCGTCTATAGCGTCTTGAGGTCAGGTTCCTTGCAGCTGCTGTACCAAGCGGTGATGCTGCCAGTCAAGATGCTCTCAATGGTACAGCTGTAGACCTTTCTGAGGATCTGAGGGTCCGTGCCAAATCTTTTCAGCCTTCTGAGGGGGAAGAGGTGCTGTCGTGCACTCATCACAACTATGTGGGTGTGTCTGGACAATGATAATTCCTTAGTGACGTGGACACAGAGGAACTTAAAGCTCTCGACCCACTCCACTACAGCCCCATCGATGTGAATGGGGGAGTGCTCGCTCATCTGTTTCCTGTATTACAAGACAAATATAGTTTGTCTATGTCAAGTGTGTACACTAAGGGGAAAGCAGTGATATATTACCTTTTTTTTTTTCAAGATCCCTCTTGTTTTTTTGGCCAGGTGGGTACATGTCACCCTCTGGTGGAGCCAGTAGGACAATTCATGAGGCCTACTCAACTACTTGACATTCAATTCATCAGGCCTACTCAACTACTTGACATTCAATTCATCAGGTCTACTCAACTACTTGACATTCAATTCATCAGGCCTACTCAACTACTTGACATTCAATTCATCAGGCCTACTCAACTACTTGACATTCAATTCATCAGGCCTACTCAACTACTTGACATTCAATTCATCAGGCCTACTAAACTACTTGACATTCAATTCATCAGGCCTACTCAACTACTTGACATTCAATTCATCAGTTCTACTCAACTACTTGACATTCAATTCATCAGGACTACTCAACTACTTGACATTCAATTCATCAGGCCTACTCAACTACTTGACATTCAATTCATCAGGTCTACTCAACTACTTGACATTCAATTCATCAGGCCTACTCAACTACTTGACATTCAATTCATCAGGCCTACTCAACTACTTGACATTCAATTCATCAGGCCTACTCAACTACTTGACATTCAATTCATCAGTTCTACTCAACTACTTGACATTCAACCCATTGTTGGATATTTTGCCCTTGTACTACTATGTGGAATAATCTGCCATTTTAAAAACACGCTAAGAAATACTACAACACACATTCTTATTTGTTATATTTTTGTCTTTTTTACATAAGATCATTAGCAGAATCTGAGTCATTGATCAATTTGTCTTTGTTCTATCCTTGTAGTTGGACTCATATAAATAGCTTTGTTCCTTAATTTCTGTCTATAAAAGTGATATGTGCTGTAATTGCAGTGTAGGGCTGAATGTGTTGTCTCCTACTACTGAATGGGTTCAGTGGGGCTGTGTGTGTGGTGTGAGTGTCGGGGTGTGAAGCCCCTGTCCCTGGGCCTGGCAGACGGGCATAGAGAACACGGCTTAACACAAGAACAATGGAGTCCTTTGACCAAAAAGACGCCCCCAAGACATGTGGCCTCCTGTCACCGTGGCAACCCCCCATGGGATAGCGAGCGGGCTGACAGCTGGAGAGGGAGAGTTACAAAAATGGAGTCCATTCTTTCCACTGAACCTCTCCTCGTCTACTCTATCATTCCCTCTCTCAATCATCAACGTGTGTGTGTAGTAGGCCTATGTTACACTGCACTTTCCAGCTGTTGAAGGATAGATCCACTTTATGAGCTTAGGTTTTAATATACTATATAGGCCTGGCAGGCCGACCTATCCTTTTAAATAAAAAGTGAGTGTGACACCAGGTGATAAATAACACAATTGTTATTTCCTGCTCATGGAACAATGACATTTACCGATGGGGTCATTGATACTTATGGTACTTATGAGTGGTATACAAGATCTTGCACTACATCTGTTTTTACACATTGTGCAAAAGCTATTCCAGCAAAAGAAAACGTTCCTTAATAACAAGATAACACTTGATTTATATAATGTTTCATGCATTCTACACCACACATCCCTTCTCTGCTAAGGAGCTGAATGGTGTTAACAGTTCTGTTCATATCTGCTCCTCGGGACCTTGGTGTTATAGTAGGATGAGGATCTGTGCTCTCAACTCTCTATTATTCATGCTGCGTGGTGTCACTCTCCCTCAGCTCTGCATGGGTTTCCTGTAAAGCTAAGGACAGCAGAAGGATGAGGGAAACAAAGAGTGGAGGGGACTACTGCAACACCAAGGGCTCCTAGGGCCCCTCCCACTGGGAACACACTGGTTGAATCAACGTTGTTTCCATGGCATTTCAATAAAATGACGTTGAACCAACGTGGAATAGACATTGAATTGACGTCTGTGCTCAGTGGGCTTCCTCCAATCTATTTGTGTTTTTCTCCTGATCTGTCCAGCTGCTATGGTTGTAGTGGTGTTAGCTGGCAGGTGACTCGCCCCAGGGCTTTTATGAGTAAATAAAACACAAGTATAATTTGAATAGAAGATTAAGTAGAATATAATTGTGGTGGTCACTTGATTGACAAGTGACTTGCGGTATGTTAACAAGCCAAACCAACATATAATATGTTCTGAGTGAGGGACAGCCATTAAACTGAAGAGCTGTGCTGCTGCCCAGTTGAAGAATATAGAACACCTATTAGAGAAGAGTTCTGGGCATGTCTGGACTAGATGAGACACAATCTGACAAGGTGTGTCTTTGGGATGAGGTGAGGAACATACCCAGGCAGAATCAAAGTTTTTTCCCCATCATTTCAACCCCCAAAAATATGTGATGAGATTGAATCAATGTGGAAAAATGATTGGATTTGCAAAAAGTAATTGACATAAGGCCATTTCCTATTTTTTATCATCTAACTTTTAATGTCAATCCAATGAGATGGTGACATTTTATTTATATTTTACGTAGAATTTACGTTAGTTGACAACTCAACCAGATATAAATCAAAAGTAGACATTGAACTGATGACGTCTGTGCTCAGTGGGTAGTTTGCCTGTGTGTGTGTATCTCTGTGTGTTTCTGAGGGAAGCTCTGGATAAGAGCATCTGCTAAATGGCTAAAATGTCAATGTAAACATGACACTGGACAAGGCTCCATATCAGAGATGACTAGCCCACCACAGGGATGATACTAACTAGACGTTGTGTGACCTTGAAGGGATAATAGAAGTAGGCTACCCAGGAAGGCTTGCAAAAATATATATACTGGGGTAGTATTCATTAGGCACCAAACAGAATAAAACAGAGATGGATGGACTACATGCATTGGTTCAATAACAAACACTCATTTTGGTTGTTGCATTAGGTTTTGCTACGGTGTGCCATAATGAATAAGCCCCTGATATGATTCTGTATAAATTAACTTTGGGGTTGTGACTATGAGAAATGATCTGTCTCCGTTCATGACAGACGTCAACCATGATAAATTAGCAGTTGTTTGGGTCGGTGTTAAGTAAATGGAGTCATTATTGACAACCGTAAAGCTCTCTCTGTTTGCGGTGGTATCAGTGAGGGCTTCCAGGCCCTGGCTGGCTGGCTGGCTGCCCGCAGTAAAAGGGGTTGTTGTGATTCCAAGTGGGTTGGGAGGGAGTGGGACTTAGCCAGGAGGTAAATTGTGTCTGTGATGTAGATGGAGAAAGGTTAAGTTGTGGCAGGCTTATGACCTTATAGAGGAAGTACAGGCAATGGTCTTCTATGGGCATGTGGCAGCGGACAGAGGGCCTGTAGATTAGCTGTGACATGCCCATTTCCTATTTATTTGAACAATTCTACTATCTCTGACATCATGGCTATAGTACATTATGGGAGACGTTACTGCATCTTATGAGAAAAATATGCTCTAAACGTATTTCCCCCCGATCTTTCTAGTTTCCCCTGGTCGACACAGGGGGGAGACAAACATACAGATCTGTACACAAACCTGATCCTAATTATGTGCTATCTTGAATGGCTAAATGAATAATGAGGATCATAGAATACTTAGCGAGGACTTACACCATGTGTTTTATTTGATATATGACATAAGGGCTCAACTTAAAAGTAACCCATGTTGAAATGTCATATGGGTCATAATCTTGAATACGTATCAATGCTATTAACAGGGAGTATTCAAAGAGAGGCATATCCACAGAACACTTAACATATCAAAGAACTCTCCATTACCTATAGGTTCATTCATTGACAAACCCACATGCCCCCAGTAGTCATTCATCCCAACTCATAATGAAGCTAATAAAGCAGAAGCAGTGATGATACTAGTTATTGAAAAGGAGATTATTGAGAAAGTAAGTGTTGCGGGAGAAAATGGGGATATACTATGGGAGTCTGCAGAGACAGAGTGGAAGAGAAGCAGTGCAGACAATGAGCTCCAGAGGTTAAGTCCCCAGCCCGCCAATAGGGCCCACAGGAATGCGAAAGGGTCTTGGAGGGGGCATTGTTGTCTGAGGTGCATCCTGCTCAGTGTATGAGACTACACATTACAACTCAAGGTCTATAGACTGACTGGTCCATGGGAATACTCAAGCTTATTTTTGTAGGAGAAGACATACTATAAAAGACATAAATCACGTGGGGTACACCAATCTCGCAACTTTTTCTGTGTGTAATGTTTGTTTTTTCTTTTGAAATATTCTAAATAAATATGTAAATAGTAAACAGAAACACTGATCATCCAGGATATTGCAGCATTCTTCTCTGCTTGAAGAACCTTCCGGATAAATACAACTTGGGGCCTCGATATCCCTTGGCTGACTCCTCTCAGGCAGGGCGGCATGTGGTACCACTGTGTATCAGGGACTATAGCCCCAGGGGAGAGTCCGAGCCTTAACCCAGTTTGTGTCTGGGAAAGACAAAGGGGGTCCAACAACACACTGAATGGATGGGGGGGCTGTTTATCCCCTTAGGAACATGCCCATGGCAGAAATGGAGCTAAGCCAGAGTTAAACCACCAGATGTGTTTTACCACCTTCAATAATGTTCCTCTCTTAAAGGGAGGCGTTAAATTATGACATGCATCCCGCTGTAAGGTCTAGACTTGTTTGAGAATTCTGTGATTTTGGGGTATGGCAAACTAGCAGTGTTTTGGAATGATGCCTTGGCCAATGGATTCTCCCCAACAGGGTTTGGCTATGGTAGCAGTACCAAAGGGACCCAAATTGCCTGTACAACAATGAGTATGTCACAGTAATGCCTTGCATTATGACAGAGTAATATTCCTGTTTTGAACCAACAGGTTCCTTCATGGACATGCAGATTTGTTACAGTTGACAAAGCTCGTTGTCATAGATATGTCAGTACTGTAGCGCTACTGTCTGTCTGTCATTGTTACTGAATACAGAATTCCACCACTTAGGATTCATTATATTACAGTCAGAATGAGTTGTTCATGTAAATTACCTTGTCAGTGGCACATCTCTAAATGTACTCACACTGAAAGGATTGCAAGGCACAGTCAGCGAGACAATTGATTTGTCAAACCTCAAGAGTTTTCCAAACAACCTCTTCCTTTATCTTTCAATTGGGCAATGTCTATGACAGAGAAGTGTACTTCAAGGCACTTTAAAAGTACTTTAAGTTACTTGCAGAGGAGTTTGTGTTTTCAGCTGAATTTCAGAAAGAGGAAAGACTGCAAAGAGTTCTCCACCACTCTGTGAGTGTGTGAGAGGTGTCTGGCTTGACTTTAAATTCAAACCTCAATCCCTGGAGTGTGTCCAGTCAGGCGGGGCCCTGGCTCTGGGTTTTCAACAAGCTGCACTTTACCTTCCAGCTGCTCTCTGTCCCCTTTGGATTGAGGGAGGGGAGGGAATAGGGGCCATGGGGGTGGAGATGGGTGGGGGCATGCTCTTGCCGGACAGGCCTGGAAATTTCCTTTTTATGTTTCAGCAGCCCATTCCAGGATGGGAGGGGTGTGAGCTGTGGGGTTTTGGGACTTGGCTAGGAGCCAGCCACAGCAGGAAGCTTGCTAGTTCACATGGACAAAAGCAGTCCTGGCCACTGCCTAGCTATCTGTGCAGGACTCAACAGCTCTCACTCACCCAACCCCCAAAACAGGAACTTTGCATAGTTATATGGGTCCGGCGGCACCACTGCACAGATTGACTGCAGTCAGTTACTCACAGCTGCACTGACTATTCAACCCTCTTTACACATGAATGCATGTATGTAATGTCAGCAGTGTTTGTCTTCATTGTCTTTACAAAATAAAGTATTCTCTTTGACTAAATGCAACAGGCATAGAAGGATTTTCTTTTCATGTTCCCTTATGTTTTCATTCGTTATTTGATACTCTGTGATATTGTCTTACTCTACTGCTCAAAATCAAGTTGTCTGACCGTCTTTATAGCTGCCAAGGCTATTGGCAGTTATTGCTAAGTGCCTCTCCTCCTGTCTGTGCACCCTGCCTGTCTGTAAAAATCCAATCAAAGTCCATTGGTCACCTACACAGATTTGCAGGAGCGAAAAACTTGTGTTTCTAGCTCCAACAGTGCAGTAATAATACCTAACATGTTTTTTTTTTTAAGAAATAAAGAAATAGAATGACCAATGTCAGAGTCTGGAATATATAATGCCCTCTCTAATGCCAGTATGTAAATAGCAGCATGGACCAAAACAAAAGTCCCACGGTTGATCTGTCTGGCAGAAAACCATGCATCATTTTACTCGCATCCAGGGGGTGTTTCCACTGTTTTTGTTAAACCAGACTTCTGCATGAATTGATATGATCTCTGTCATAGTGCATGACATTATTCATAGATGTTGATTGCTATATGTTTATGTTCATGTTGTGCACTTGGGGGGTTATGGTCTCAATACATATCTCAACAAACTTATGTTCAGTTTCATTTTATGATCACTATCGTACTGAAATATTTGAAAGATACCATTTTCTAATATTTTAAGATGTATGCCATTTACAAGCCTTTCGCTGCACCCGCAATAATGTCTGCTAAATATGTGTATGTGACCAATAACATTTGATTTGATGTGATAATGGTAGTTTCATGCTGGTTTAGAATGTTTTTTTTGCACTCATATATTTATCTTCTGTCAAAAGCTACTACAATAGTCTGCCAGCCTACATTCCTACCTACCTACCTACTTACTGTGTCATATGGGTAGCTACTTTAATGTGCATATGTTTTGTCTCATATGGTTTTTCTAACCAGTGAAAACCTCCTATGATCTAATTGCTCCCTTTATGACTTGATAATCCCTCTCTGAGGACTGCAGGGTGCTAATCACTTTAAACAAAGCTTCACATAATTTAATTTAGCGTCCAGGGAGATCATAAGATCATCATGAATAGGGAGTTTTAATAGGGAGGGCTGGTCTTTTCCTGGTTGATATACAGGCAGGCGTTGATGTTTTCTATTCAACAAAGAGCAAACTAAAGAATGTAATTCATGTCTTCAGTTCCAACCCACTGGGCACACACTGGTTGATTCAACGTCATTTCAATTCAATTACGTTGAACCAATGTGTAAAATACGTTGAATTGACCTCTGTGACCAGTAGGATGTGACAATTTTAATGTATTATACATTGTTGATATGATCACATAAAATCGTATAAATAAGATCACTCACTGATAGCATTAAACTGATCCATGCATGATGTAGCCCTACAAGACATAATGCACTTAGCACATAATGTGGCATTTGTAGATTCAGAGATCGTGTAGTGAGATATCAAAAAATGTTCCCTAAATGTCCAAATGATATGCAAATGAAAAATATGCAGCTCCGCTTCTGAAATGCAGAACATTCATGAGCGGGAAAAGGTGGTACAAGATTCACCTGTCAATTCCAATTAATGGTCGTTTCTTCCGGTGTCGTTCTCTGCTGCTCGGCATTGCGCTCATTTAAAATAAGCGTTTTTTTGTGTGGGATGATAATATTAACCAAAATAATCTGACTGGCGAGGAACCAGCGATCAACCTAAACAGATACGCTTTTGTGATACTAGTGTATTCGGATATTAGTAACAAGCCTCCGATATTTATTTGGGGCACTGTATCTTTGCTGGTTCATTCTCCTGCTCTAATAGATAACAGAGCCTCTACAATAGATTGCAGAACCTACCGGTCTGTGTAGAGAGGGCTCTCGCTTTGATCTTTAAATACCCTCTCATTGAAAACCACACTGAGTTGCTTTGATTTTTCTCTCACGAGCCAGCTGTAAAATGTATAAATTCAGACGTTCCCTTAAATGACACTCTCCGTGTGCGCGCGCGCCCAGTGGAGACAGCAAGAATACCTTTCTATCCTTTTTTCTGCTCCACCATCTGTCCCTCCCTTTCTTCCATTTCATGTTTTCAACCGACATCTACCCCTCACAGCTACAACTCCGTTGTTCCCCCCTCTCCCCTTGCATTGAGTTTTCCTGTCCACTCGGCTTTGCAGTTTGAACGACGCAGACGGTCCCTGGCCCCGACTGTTCCCCCCTCCCCCACTAGCTGAGCTGCTGTTTCACTCAAAGATGGCGTCAGCTTTGGAGCCTCTGGTCTCTGGCTGCATTTTTGGGCTTGTTGTTGTCTCGGATTCGAAAGATTTTTGGCACATTCTCTTCGGCAACTCGACACGAAATTCCGGTGAGTAGCGGCTAGTGGGGAGAGGATATTACAAGGTCTCCGAGCTTCCTTTTGAAACCCGAACTGGACCAGTGGTAGCTTTCTGGGAAACGCGAGAGGTAGAGGGAACGGGGTACGGGAGATGAAGATCGCGAGGGGGGAGGGAGGGGGCGAGCCGAGGCCTACTTCGCTCCAACGGCCTTGTCTTCACCGCATCGCAGTCCGCAGGCACTATGTGGGTGGGTGATGCAGGAAGGAAGTAAGGAAAGGTGAGGGATATGTAGCCGTGTGTAGACACGCGTCTTGCCGGGAAATATTTCCACCCAGAGCCGAGGCGAAGGAGGCCGAACGGCCATAGAACATATTGTAACGTAGAAAAATTATCCACTATGAAGTCGTCATTTTGGCACTTTCCCGATAACGGTTATGGCCGTTTACAACTTACATTGTGCATTTGCAGTCAGCGATCTCATCGTGAATATCATCCATTCTATTCTAAATTAGATTGTTCCTTGTGATTGTTGCCAGTGTTATTGTTTGAATCCTCGGGCGTTGTAGGAATCTGTCATTGTTGATTGTGTCAAAGCGCTGGTTTCCTTAAGACAGCTAGCTAGCTACACGTTGTTACTGTTTTGAGCTATTTCGTTACTGTTAGCAAGCAAATTAGCAATATCAGTTCGCGGGTAGGTTTGTAGCAACACAGCCTATTGCCTATCATATCAGTGAGAGTAAACAGAGGAGTAGGTTGAGAAAGTGAGACACTCTGCTATTGCTTGGCTAGCTAGCTAACGTTAACTACTGTTAGTTAACTGTGCTATATAGTAACGGTAACACCAATCTGTTTTCAAATAAATGGCTAACGTTAACATGGTTACTATAGCTAGCTACCAGTAATGAGACAGATGTTTAGCTAGATAACGAACACATCTAACGTTAGCTACCATAGGTCACTTTAAAAAAAGATCTATATTAATCAGCTACTGCACAAATGTAATCCAAGATCTTGTTTGTTGTGCATGGAATACAAATATATCTAACGTTAGCATGCTTGCTGAAATCAAGCCAAGGCACTGAAAACATGAGATGTGGATAGCTAGTAGTGTTCAGTTTATTTAGCTATTTTAGTTGATTTGTTTTGCTGTTCTAAGTGAGAACCATGTGGCTTAGCAAAATCATAATGTCAAGAATTCAACAACAATGTATCCTGTTCTCCATAATCTGGGCTGTTGTTGTTATGACCTTTTTATCAATGTCTGTTTTCGGACCCAATTCATGAGCCCATGTTGTGAAATTCTTAGGTATGTGAAGATAATATACTATAACATGTAAATAAAGGAGGTAGGGCTTTCTTCCGTAGTGTTTACTATGACACTTATGAGAGTTGCTCTGGTTTTGTGGTTAAAATAATCTGCATTTACACAAAAATGGAGAACAGAATGTAAAGTTACCTCCATATCTACATTAGAGATCATCACAGTGGCTGATGTTTACCTACTCAGGCGCTAGTCTGGCACTGTCTTTCTGAGCGAACTATGCCCTCTGCTCAGGGTTTTCTCTTCCCATCCTAAATGTATTTGTTATGTTCAGTGTTATAAACTGTGCTCATGTCAGGTAATGCTGCCTGAAGTCTAGATCAACATGTATCCATCTCATACAAGATGTGTGCTCCCTAACTGTCTCTGTGTTTAGTTGCCAAGCATGACTTTGTTTACATGCTGCTGTTGTTTGAGTGTCTCAGTACATGTCTTTTGAGGGTTACATTCAGTAGGCACTAAAGGGAGCAAATGTTTTGAAACAGCAGAATTACCTCAACTCTAATACAAAACTTAAAGATGTTTTTCTTTGTTTTTGCCTGCAGAATGTGACCGTCTTGCTGCTTTCTCTCTTGCACACACTTTCTGACCCTTCCATGTTTGTGTCCTTTGTTTCAGCAGGGTGCGTTTTCTGCTGAAGTTGACTGTGCATGAAGGTGATCAGCCCTCGCTGCTCCCTGGGGTGAGAGATCTGTCCCCTTCCAGGCTGGAGAACAAGTGGATACCGCTGGAGAGCGAAGACGAGAAAGAGGGTGAAGGAGTGGAGCCGCACGGATGAAATGCATTTACATCCTTCTGCAAAAGATTTTATTCCAATAATCTACAGAAAACATTTTTCCCCCACTGTCCTGATTCTACCCTTACAGTACAACTGATCTTCAACTAAAGATGACAGTCAAGGTGTCCACATCACACTGAGAGGCTCTTATTTACATTGAGGGGAGACTGAATCTTCAGGTTGTAGCCGTTTGTCCCTCGGCCCTTTACAACAGACAGTAGTGGGAGAAACCTAAGTGTTATTGTTGTAGTGTGTGTTGGTCTACCACAGCTTCAAAGTTAGTCTAATACCTGCTGCTCCACGACACTGCTCTCCTCCAGGCTAACTGACCCTGCCGGGAGAGGGTAGTGGGTGGACCAAGCTTTATTGGGTGGGTTGGCGGGGGAGCCTATGCTATGGTGAGCTGTTCCCTGCCGTGCTGCTCAGGACCAGGCTCTGAGGGACTCACTGTGCGGCCCCGGGACAAAGGATAGTATTCGGACAGAGGGGCGAGGAGGAGGAGGCGGCCTGGGCCGCGGGATTCTTACCCTTTGCCCGCTACGGGCGTGTGTTTGTGTGTGTGTCGTCATTGCGACCTCCAGCCGCAGTCATGGTGAAGCTGGCCAACCCAATGTACACCACCTGGATCCTGGAGGCCATCAAGAAGGTGAAGAAGCAGAAGCAGCGGCCATCGGAGGAGAGGATATGCAACGCTGTGTCCATGTCCCACGGGCTGGACCGCAAGACTATACTGGAGCAGCTGGAGCTCAGTGTCAAGGATGGTACCATTCTCAAAGTCTCTAACAAGGGGCTCAACTCTTATAAGGACCCGGAGAACCCCGGCCGCCTGGCCTTCCCCAAACCCCGTCTGGGCAGCAGTGGAGGAGGGGGTGGTCATCATGGGCATGTGGGCCATGGAGGTAGCCACCATCGCTCTGGGAAGAAACCAGGGCTGGACTGGAACAAGCTGATCAAGCGTTCCCTGGAGGGGCTCCATGAGCCAGGGGGCTCCACTCTAAAAAGTGTTGAGCGCTTCCTCAAGTGCCAGGGTGATGTGGCGGCCTACCTGTCTGGCAGTGGCTCCATGGGGCCCGGGTTGTTCCACCAGCAGCTGAGAGTGGCACTGAAGCGGGCGTGTGCCCACGGCAGGGTGGCCAAGAATGGGCCGCTTTTCCACCTCATCAGCCGTAGCTCCCAGTTGGATGGGACAGGCACCGTGGCACTGGACTCCCTCCCACCTGTCCGCCTGCTGCCACACGAAAAGGACAAGGTAAGCCATGCACCTACATTCACTTTCTCAAATATAAACACAATGTAATGTCTCTGTAAACCTACAGTGTAAGTGAAAACGGATAATTGTAAAAAGAGCAATCTGTAATTTTTGTCCCCTGTGGCAGTGGAAAGAATAAGTGATAATTAATTACATTTCTATAGCGCTTTTTATAAAAAATCTCAAAACGCTTCAAAAGCAATAAACAAACAAGCGATACATCATGAGTAGCCAAGCCTTAGTTAGGTCACCCAATAAAGGTCAAGTCTGAGAGCATGCATCCTCTAAGACAGAGGGACAGTCCATGGCTTGATCAGAGGAAGGTGGTCAGGGAGATGGTTGAAGTCTAGTGACGATCATGTAGAAGTAAACAAACAATGAAGGCTGAAGGCAGCACACAATCAATCTTAGTAGAGTTAGAATGATATTTTATAAAGTGGTTTCCCATGTGGTTGTAGGGCTGCCAGGGAAGATGTAATGCCAAAAATGTAACTTTATCTCATGCAATTAGTAGCCAGGTTGGGCAGCCATGCAGTAGAGTTTGGCAAGCCACAATGTCAAACCTTGAACTGGTTTTCATTTTTAACCAGTCTGTGCACAGTACACAAACAACACCCCTCTAACTCCT